>NC_135547.1:17205818-17505818 GCF_045843805.1 Urocitellus parryii | reverse complement strand
TTCTTTCAGAACTCTCTGATGTTCATATTGTGGGAGGCAGAATAATAGTCCCTCACAGATGTCCATTTCCTAATCCCCAACATCTGTGAATATGTTGTCACATGGCAAGGAGGTTTCTAATCAGCTAACCTTGAGATTAGGAGATTATCCTGGTTTATCCAGGTGGGCCCAATATAAGGACAAGGTCCTTATAAATGAAAGGAGGCAGGAGAGTCTGTGTCAGATTGATTTGATGTGAGAAAGGCTTGACCTATGCCTTTGAAGGCAGGGGAAAATGGTCATGAGCCAAGGAATGTGGTGACCTCTAGAAGCTGGACAAAGCGAGGAAATGATGCTCTCCTGGCACCTCTACAAAGGAGTGAAGCCTTGCACCTTAAATCTATCAGCAAAAATAAATATAGTAAGGAAGATCAGAAGATCAAAGGACTTCCTCTCTGGCTTCATATTACTGGTCAGTAGAATGGTGGATGTTTGTTGGGTCTGTGGTGTTTAAACCTTTTCACCTATTGTGATGGGTAATTTTATGTTTTAACTTGACTGGGCCACAGGGTCAAGAATGTTTGCTCAAACATATTCTGCATGTGTCTGTGAGGCCATTTTGGCATGAGAATAATATTTAAATCAATAGACTGAGTAAAGCAGCTAGCATTCTGTACAGTGGGTAGACCTCATTCAATCTGTTAAAAGCCTAAATAGAACGAGAAGGCCAACCCTCTACAGTTTCAGAGAGAACTCTTCTTGCCTGGTGAACTTGGGGATTTTTTTTGGGGGGAAGGGTGAACCAGGGATTGAATCCAGGGGCGCTTAGCCACTGAGCCACATTCCCAACCATTTTTATTATTTTGAGACAGGGTCTTGCTAAATTGCTAAGTGCCCCGCTAAATTGCTGAGATTGGCTTTGAACTTATGATCCTCCTACATCAGCCTCCCACGCTGCAGGGATTACAAGTGTGTGCCACTGCAGCCGGCTGCCCGGTGATCTTTGAACTGAGACATTGGCTTTTTCCTGCTTTCAGACTGAAACTGAGACATCTTCCAAGATCCCCAGATCACCAACTCCCCATGCAAATCTTGGGGCTTGTCAGCTTCTATGATCACATGACCATATAATAAATCTTATTGGCTTTCTTTCTCTGGGGAACCTGACTAACGCAGCCAGAAAAGTTCAATATCAGTAATGAATTAAAGTGAAAATGCTTCTGTTGTCACACAGTTGGGTGGGCCTAAAGCAATCCACTCAAAGTCCCTTTCACCCTCTGGGTTCCAGATGTTTTTTTGGGGGGGTACCGGGGACTGAACTCACGGGCACTCAACCACTAATCCACATCCCCAGCCCTATTTTTTGTATTTTATTTAGAGACAGGGCCTCGTTGAGTTGCTTAGTGCCTAGCTTTTGCTGAGGCTGGCTTTGAACTTGCAATGGTCTTGGCTCAGCCTCCCAAGCTGCTGGGATTACAGGTGCATATCATCGCGCCTGGCAGGGTTCCAGATTTTCTATGAAATACATCCATCCACAGCCTCATTCAGCTCTTAAATTTGATGTCTGTTTCTTTTTGTTCTAAAAGTGCAAGTTGAAAAGTACAAGTATTCCAGTGTATTCTTTTACCTTTATTTTATTTATATTAGTTTCCCACAGACTTATTATCTTCAATTGTAGAGGTTAGATTCCAAAATAAGTCTCACTGAACTAAAATCAAAGTGTCAGTCTATTTTCTTGTCTTTTCCACTTTTTAGATGTCACCTTCATTCCTTGGTCATGACCTCTTTCTCCATCTTCAAAACCAGCAGAGAAACATTGTCAAATCTCTTTCTGATGCTGACCCCCTACTCCATTTTTCACTTATAGAGGACTCTTGTGATCACATTGGACATGCCAGAACAATCCAGGATAATGTCCCCATCTCGATCAGCTAATTAGCAACTTAATTTCATCTACAACTTTAACTCCCCATTGCTAAGTACCACGGTGTATTCACAGCTTCTAGGGATTAGGGTATTTATATCTTGGGAGAACATTATTTTGCCTACCACATCATTCCTTAATGATGTGGCCACTAGCAACAGTTTATTCCAGAAACATTCTATGTATATACAAGTGTTCATTCATGTGTAACACACACATATTCATGCACACATGTAGGTGTTTTAAGTACAATATTGTTCTCTAGCTTTTCTTTTCTTCAATTAAAATACATTTTGATCTTCTATATAAAATACATTTTGATCCCCTATAGATTCCTCCCAGCCCCCTTTTTCTTTTGCAATACTGGGAATTGAATTCAAGGATGCTCTACCATTGCAGTACATCCTCAGTCCTTTATTTTAATTTATATTTTTTAATTTTGAGAGAGGTTCTCACTAAGTTTCTGAGGTTCTTGCTAGTTTCCCAGTTTGGCCTTGAACTTGTGATGTTCCTGCCTAAGCCACCTGAGCCCTGGGATTATAGGTGGGCACCACCATGCCCTAATATTTTTAATTTAAACCAAAGAAGAATTATTATTTTTTAACCATAAAGGACATTTTGCAGTAAAAGTGTCTATCAAAGATGGGTCACACCTTGTAGTCTCCTTAGCAGGCCATCAGTCTCATCCAACAATGGGAAGATTAGCCATTCCTCAAAGTGCAGCTAAGGAAGAGAAATTGGATACTGGTACTCTGATAATAAAGTAGCATCTCTGATTCCACTAACTACAAAGATTTCTTCAGCTGAATTTTCTTTAAAATTAAAAAGAATTAAATTGCAGTGGCAGAACAGCAAGGGTTGTGTTTAAAGCATAAAGTGGACCATTGTTATACTTTTGTTTTGGGGAAATCCTGCCTGAACAGTACAGGTTGCTCCATCATGGTCCACCTTGAGAAAAATAAAATTTAACTCATGAAAGTTGCAACAAACTTGGCCATTTGCATGATTCCTGCCCTATGTGTGCCTTGTCCAGTCACCTGCAATCTGCCACTGTGGACCTCTGTACTGCTCTTATGCTGAAGCCTTTAACTGTCCACACCCCACCTGATAGAGAACAAGGACTTTTGGTTACTTCTCCCAACTTTGCCCCCTTTCAGCAGTAAGTAGCTTGGAGATGTCATTGCCCATTTTTCCATATAAATGGAATGTTCAAATTGACAGTGGGGAAATGTAACACTGGTCCACTTTATGATTTGAATATAGCCCTTGCTGCTCTGCCACTGGAACTTGATTTTAAAATGGACATGCTTCTTTCTCTTCCTTTTTCCCTGCTTCTCCTCATAATCCCTCCCCTTCCCAATATCAGGAAAAACAGGATTATCTTTCTTCTCCATCCCAAATACGTAATCACCACAGGAACCAAGTAATCTAGACTTTGGGGATGGCACCAGAAGATCTCAGAAATTACTATCTCCCAAATTAACACGTGAATTACAACTCCAACAGAGAACACATGGAATATAGCCTTTGAATCACCTCTTTAAATGCTCCTGTTCCTGCTGATGGGCAGAATCACAGCCTTTGGGATAGGAGTCCCCTTTGTTTCTCTTTTGCTAGCAAAGCAATAAACCTTCTTTTTCCTTTTTCTCAAAAAAAAAAGAATATATGTATACATAAGATCATTCAAAGTACAAAAGTATGTACAGTGAATAGTAAATCTCCTTCTTATGACAAACTACAAAACAACTACCACTAACTGCATCTGGTGTGACCTTCTACATTTTTTATGCATATATAAGTACCTATGTATGAGCCAGGCATGGTGTTTACATGGATTACATCTGTAATCCCAACTACATGGAAGGCTGAGGCAGGAGGATGGCAAATTTGAGGACCACTTTCGCAACTTAGTGAGGTCTTATTTCTAAAAATAAAAAATAAAAAGAACTGCGGATGTAGCTAAATGGTAGAGCACCCTTGAATTCAATCTCCACTGGTGACAAAAATAACAATAAAAATTGAAAAAAGGATTGGGAGACTTGAGGCTATAACTCCAGGTACAGCGTTTGCTTAGCATGCACAAGTCTTTGATTTCAATTCTCAGCACCACAAAAAAAAAAAAAAAAAAAAGACTAAGGATGTAGCTCAGTGGTAGAGTGCCACTGGGTTCAGTCCTTAGTCCCACTTAAAAAGAAAAAGAAAAAGAAAAAAGTACACACATATGGATATATCTTTTTAAAGTATAGATTCACATGCAGTTGTAAGACATAAAGCAGACTGATTCCATATACCCTTCACTCAAATTCCCCAGGGGTCATATAACATAACTATAGAACACTATCATAATCAGGAAACTGACATTGACAAAATTCACTGACCTTATTTGGAGTCCATTAGTTTACATGTGTGTGTACAAGAGCATGTGTTTAGTCATATGCAGTTTTTTGACACGTAGTTACATGTGATCACCAGCACAGTCAAGACACGGAACAGTTTTATTACAAAGATGCCTTGTGTTATGCTTTCATCCAAGGTCCTTCAGCATTTTTAAAAAATGTTTTTGTAGTTGTAGATGAACACAATACCTTTATTTTATTTATTTTTATGTGGTGCTGAGGATTGAACCCAGTGCCTCATACATGGGAGGCAAGTGCTCTACCACTGAGCCACTACCCAGCCCTCAGCAAAATGTAAGTATTTATTTCAAACTTGCTTTTCTAAGAACTTAACAATATATCATTGACATCTTTCCACATGTATACATATAATTGGGCACCATAGTCTTTTAAAGAAATGCAAAGGGGAACTTAGGACGTGGCTCAGTGGTAGAGCACTTGCCTAACATATGCAAGGCCCTAGGTTCAATCCCCAGCACTGCAAATAATGAAAATAAGAAGAGCTCAAAGGGGTTCACAGTATGGATGTGCATGACTTATTTACCTTTTCCTCTACAAATGGTTTTGTCCTTCCTTCCTTCCCTCCTCCTTTCCTCACTCCTTCACTCCCTCCCTCCCTTCCTTCCATCCTTCTTTCCTTCTCTTTTAATTTCCAGTACTGGGGCTTGAACACGGGGCCTTGCACATGCTAGACAAGCTCTCTGCCACTGAGTCACATCTCCAGCCCCAATTTTTCTTACTGGAAAAAATGCTTTAGGGAATTCCCTACAAAACACACACACACACACACACACACACACACACACACACACACAGGAAAATTGCCGAGTCAAGGGTATGTGGATTTACAATTTCAATGGCTGTCTTAATTTGTTTTCTATTGCTATAACTGAATACCACAGACTGGGTAAACCGACTGATTGATTGATTGATTGTATCAGGGATTGAACCCAGGGGCACTTAACCACTGGCCACAACCCTGTCTCCTTTTTATTTTATTTTATTTTTTTATTCTGAGACAGGGTCTTGCTAAATTGCTGAAGCTTGGCCTGGTGTGGTGGCACACGCCTGTAATCCCAGCAGTTTGGTAGACTGAGGCAGGAGGATGGTGAGTTCAAAGCCAGCCTCAGTAACTTAGCAAGACCCTAGCAACTCAGTGAGATCCTGTCTCTAATAAAATATTTTTTAAAAGGGGCAGGGATGTGGCTCAGTGGTTAAGCACCCCTGGGTTCAATCCCCGGTACCACAATACCCCCGCAAAATAAAACAAAACCAAAAACAACAACAACAACAAAAAAAAAAAACATAAATTGCTGAGGCTGGTTTTGAACTCAAGATTCTTCTGCCTTAGCCTCCGGAGCCACTGAGATTACAGGTGTGTACCATTATGCCTGGCCAGACTGGATAATTTATAAAAAAAAATATATTTTTCAATTTACAATTCTGAAGATATAAGGTACAAAAGCCATATCTTTTGAGGAACTTCTTGCTAATGAGGATTTTGTTCAGAGTCCTGAGGTAGCACAAGGTATCACATTCTGAGAGGGAACAAGTTTTCTAGGCTAGGTCTGTTTCTCTTCTTCTTTAAACTATATATATTCAATGTATCCTTATTTTATTTATTTATATGTGGTGCCGAGAATCAAACCCAGTGCCTCACACATGCTAGGTAAGCATTCTACCACTGAGCCACAACCCCAGCCTGTTTTTCTTCTTTTAAAGATGCTAATTCCACCAGAAGGTGCATGCCTATCATCCCAGAGGCTTAGGAGGCTGAGGCAGCAGGATCTCAAGTTCATAGCCAGCCTCGGCAATTTAGTGAGGCCTTAAGCCCTTTAGAAAGACCCTGTCTCAAAATAAACATTAAAATGGCTGGCTCAGCAGTTAAACGGGTTCAATCTCTGGTACCAAGTACATACATACATACATACATACATACATAAATAAATAAGCTAATTCCATTCTGTGGACTCTACCCTCCTGATTTCCTTTAATCCTAATTATCTCCTAAAGACCCCACCTTCAAAAACCATTCACATATGACTTTGTGGATTAAGTTTCCACTCTGCTAATGCCTCCCAGTGAGGATTAAATTTCAACATGAGTTTTGGTAAAGACATTTAAACCATAGCAAGGAGCATTGCAAATGGCCTTCCAAAAGGTTTCTATTAGTATACAGTCTCACCAACAGTATATGAAAGAAAATTGGCTGATAAATAATGTATATAAATATGTTTGGTTTATTGGTATCTAAAGGGTCTCTTATACCCTTAGGAATAAGAGGCCTTTTTTATTAGCATCTCTCTGTCACCATTGAAACAGTGAAAGACGTGGTATATCCTTGAAGGAGAAGATTTCTGTTTTTCATCCTTTACCTCTTTTGTTGTTTTAGGCCATAGCCAAGTGAAAATGGCACACATATGAGGGATATGAGGAGACTTGAAGCTAAAGAAAGGTTGCCAGGAAATATGGAGCTTGGACCCATAATGGATCCTTATTACCTAGGACCAGTTCCTGGAACACCTTGGTAGGCACACCATGGTATTATCATCCCTGAATAAGCCTTATACTTTTGACTATTGGTGCTCAATTGTCACCATTTCTACATGTCCTTTTCTAACTATCTAGAAATTAGTTATTTATTCATTCAACAAACTCTCATTGAGCAGGAGTATATTGACATGAAAAAGCACCCTCTCCTGTGATCCCACAACACTTGAATGCATGTGAAAATTAACAGCAGTGATTCAATTTTGTGATCCAAACCCCGTATCTTGTGGTATGGTGACCACTCTAAGAATTTGCTGACATGCTACAAGGAAGTTATTTGGATTTCAGGATTTTGGGGGGGTTTTGTTTGTTTGTTTGTTTGAGGATTGGTTCCAGCCCTCTTTTTACTTTTTATTTAGAGAGTTGCTCCAGGCCTCACTAAGTTGCTGAGGCTGGCCTGCCTCAGCCTCCTAGTCCCTGAGATTATAGGCATTTGCTACTAGGCCAGGCTGTCATTAGCCTATATTTTATGCTAGTGACAAGTTAACCTTCCACTCCAATCCCCTACTAAGAAACAAAGCGTGCCAAAAGGTGACTAATTGCTTAAATTAGGTTTCTTTATTCTAGGGAGTCTATTAGTTTCCTGAAATTATATTTAAGACATTTTCCTTTGGAGCAGATGCATTACTTTTGTTGAAAGATAGCTTTTTTTATCCCAGTGCTTGTGTTTCCATAGAGGGAAGGGACACTCATACTCTCCAGGCAGAATGTTTCTGTTCCTTTTCTACCCCTCATTTAGTTCTTCCCACAGGGAGAAAAGTAAGTAATGCTTATGATGGCCCGATTTCCATTGTTCCCAATTCTGATCCAGGTTAATATGTTCAAAGTCACTGCCAGTAAATGACCTAACCTCTTGCTCTATTTTTCTGTACAAGTGGCAACTAATCTGTTTCCTGCTTCTGCAACCAGGTTAGGTTTCTCCTCTCTGTGACTAGATGGCCAATTCTGTTAAATAAAAATTACAGAGGCTCTTTATTTACAGAACATGGATCACATTTTCTCTTTGTTCCCTCAAATCTTAGCAGGAGTTAGTTTTGGACTAGGCTTCTTAACATACCAGACTAAAAATCAAAATGGAATTATTCCTGCTAAAGTTCCATGGTCACTAAACTGAAACTAGCTATTTATCTGACCTTGGCAAAAATCAGGATTAGAGAGATTTCCCAAACAGATTTCCCAAACAGGCCAGTTTTAATTGGCATGATAATCAAGTTTCCTTTGCTCTTATCTTTGTACAAAAGAACTAACCTGAAATACCTGATATTAACCAATCACTTATATTCTTATTGTTGTGTCTCCTCCATCCCTGCCTTGCAATGAAAGTAACTTTGAAATGACCAGTCTGCATTTTGTTTTTGTTTTTGTTTCCTTCAAGTCTATATAATCGGCCTCCTTCATTTGGACCATAGGAACACTTACTCTATTTTATGGAATGAAATTTCCCAGATTCTAGAATTGAAAATAAAACCAATTAAGATCGTTAAACTAAATGGTTGTATTTTTTTTCCTTTGACATATCTAATTTAGGAGGAAGGGGTAGGAAGTCATTTTGACCTTGGGGCCATTGTACCTTCTCCAACATAGGGAATGTTAACATTAACTAAGTTTGTATTTTTTTAAATATTTTTATTTTTAGTTTCTGGTGGACACAACATTTTTATTTTATTTTCATGTGGTGCTGAGGATCAAACCCAGTGCCCCGTGCATGCCAGGTGAGTGCACTACCACTTGAGCCACATCCCCAGCCCCAAAATTTGTGTTTTGATTCACATCTGATTCTGTATATATTTCTCTATTGTTTCAGATCCCACAGTGAAGAGATGGGATTAATTAGCATCTTTGACCCCACTACCCTATCATATGCATAGCCATTCATTCAATGCTTAGAGGATCCCATTATACCCCCACACACTCACAAACACACACACACCCTTACCTTAAGACCCTGCAGGATAAAGTCCACTGTCCTTAGCTGGGGGCAGTGACACATGCCTGTAATCCTAGTGGCTTAGGAGAATAATGAGTTCAAAGCCAGCCTCAGCAAAACATGAGGAGCCAATCAACTTAGTGAGACCCTGTCTCCAAATAAAATACAAAATAAGGCTGGAGATGTGGCTCAGTGGTTAAGTACCCCTGAGATCAATCCCTGGTACCCTCCCTCCATGAAAAAAGTCCACTGCCCTTTATCTCCAATTCAAGTTCACAAACTGGTCTCTCCGCACTTATCCCTTCCCCCTGTCTCCCCTAACAAATCATCTGTCTCAGTCCATTCCATCCACCTGTATTCCAGCCCCTGAATCTGTACTTAGCCATTTCTTCTCCCTTAGAACCTCTCACCATCCCTCTCTGCTAGTCCAAATCCTACCCATATTTCAAAACCAAGGTCATCCTTCTCCGTGAAAACTCTCATGACCATTCCAGCACAGAGTGGAAATGTATTTATTGTCCCTAACATAAGTTAACTTTTCTTTCTTTGTCTATGTATCTATTCTCCAACAACTAGATTTGAGTCTCTAACAATGATTCATTTCACCCTTTGAAATAGCCCTTAATGCTCTGAAGCTTATTTTAAAAGGGATATATTTTTCTTTTCCTCTTCTTCCTCCCCTGCTCCTGGACCTGAGGGTGGGGAACAAGATTACCTTTCCCATCCTAGGCCAAGTTATCTGTCCTTGAGCACACACCCACCACAGGAAGGAGACGTCACCAGAAGATCTAGGAAATGCCTATCTCCCAAATAAATTAACAAGTGAATTTCACCACATCATCAGAAAGCACCTGGGACCCCTGTCAGGGCACATCTGGAATTTAGCCTTGAAGAGCTTCTTTAAAAGCCTCTGTTCCTGCTGATGGGCAGAATCACAGCCTTTGGGACAGGAGTCCCCTGTGCTTCTCCTTTGATAGCAAAGCAATAGACCTTCTTTTTCCTTTTTCCCAGGATAAGCACTAATCTTTCTTTTTTTTTTAATATTTAATTTTTAGTTTTCGGCGGACACAACATCCTCGTCTGCATGTGGTGCTGAGGATCGAACCCGGGCCGCACGCATGCCAGGCGAGCGCGCTACCGCTTGAGCCACAGCCCCAGCCCCCACTAATCTTTCTATAACACCTGGAGAGCATGGATCACATGATCTTTTGTTCCTTCAAAGCTTAGTAGGAGTTAGAATCTCAATAAATATTTGTGGCTATAATTTATCTTCTCTTTTTCTCCCATTTGGAGCACTAGTTTCCTGAACTAGTGGTTTTAAGGGTATGAAATTGCTTTTCATCCACCATTAATAATGGCAATAGACCAGCTTATTAAAATATATTAAGAGCTTCCATTTGTTGGGTGCTTGCTTACTCACTCAGTGAGACCCTGTCTATAAATAAAAACTAAGAAGGGCAGAGGATGTAGCTCTGTGGTTAAGCCCCTGGGTTCAATCCCTGGTACCTAAATAAATAAATAATAACTGATGCCAGAGTTCTGCCTCCAGGGATTCTGATATAATCAGCATGGGATGAAGCTAAGCACTGAGAGTTTTCAAACTCCCCAGGTAAGGAAAACGTGCAGCCAGGACCGGACTCCTGATTTTGTGGAGAAAAGTGTCAGGAAGTCTAAAATGTGAAGAGCAGCTATTTACTGAGCTAATGCAACCAAGCAAGAACTCACAACCAGAGGCATGTGTTTAGGACAAAACCAGGTTCTCCCCAGAATGCCCAGATAGGTGATTGGACTCATTTGGACATGGAATAGGAGTTCAGGCCAATTAGGTGGGACTTTCAAGTAATAGGCTGAGCCCAGTTGGCAACTGACTTTTACAGATCCCTTGCCCGTCCCTGATAGTCACTCATTTACTTTATAAATGGGCCAAAACTTAAAGCAACAGGTACTTAATACCCCATATTTTAAGGTTGGAGGACTAGCAACTATTAGGGTCAGTCACTGGTGCACAAAATAAGGATGGAGGCTAATATATATCCTTTCCATGAAAGTTGCAAAGCCAGTGCCCTGTGACAGTCTGATGCTGCTGGGGCTTATAGAAGTAGCTTCGGGAGGGATAGAGGCCTAAGGCACTATCAGGTGGAGCAGGGCCTTGGACAAGCCCCTCAACAACTTCTCCTTCTCTTTCTCCTTTTCCTCCCTTCCTCCCCTCCCTCTTCCCCTTCCCCCTCCCCTCCCCTTCCCTTCCCCTCCCCTTCCCCCTTCTTTTTTTGGTACCAGGGATTGATCCCAGAGGTGCTTAACCACTGAGCCACATCCCCAGCCCTTTTTATTTGTAATTTTTATTCTGAGACAGGGTCTTGCTAAATTGCTTAGGGCCTCAAACTTGAGATCCTCCTGCTTTAGCCACCCAAACCACTGGGATTATAGGTGTGCACCACCACACCCTGCACTCCTCAACTTCTTCATCCTTGAGGAGTAAGTAAGACATACATGTCATTACCTCCAAGCCCAAGTATTGTCCCAGAAGGACACATAAGATTGGAGCTCATGGTGTTGCCAGAAACTACCACAGTATGGGGACAAAAAGTTTCATATATTAGAAGAATATGGTGTTATGCCTCCATCAGGGCATAGTGCAATTGAGGGAAGACTCAGCTGAGAAATGGAATATAAAGTGAAACTGATTTCTGTGTATACCCCCAATGAGTTGAAGTTCTTTAATAAACTTGTAACACTTTCATCACCTCCATTAACCTAAAAACACCTTATAAAGTAGGTACTTATATTTCTATTTTCTAGATGAGGGATTTGAAAATCAGAGAAAGTTAGTAATATATCTAAGGTCACAAAGCAGGGAAATACAATCATCCCTTGGTATCTGTGGGGGATTTCTTCCAGGAACCCCTATAGATACCAAAACTTGAGGATGCTTAAGGCCCTTATAAAAAATGGTATAGTAGCTGGGCATAGTGTTGCACACCTGGAATCCCAGTGGTTTGGGAGGCTGAGACAGGAGGATGGCGAGTTCAAAGCCAGCCCCAGCAAAAAGCAAGGCACTAAGCAACTCAGTGAGACCCTGTCTCTAAATAAAATACAAAATAGAATTGGGGATGTGGTTCAGTGATCGAGTGCTCCTGAGTTCAATCCCCAGTACCAATATATATATATTAGAAATTCACTTTGCCTATCAAATACCATGGTTACTTCACAAAGCCATTGTCACTTGAAAACCAGCAACAATTTCATTTATATTCATGATGTTTAGTATTCCATTACATGATTTTATATATAATTGTTATATTCATTCCAGTTTTTAATTTTTAATTTTTGTTACCAAGGATTGAACCCAGGGGCACTTAATCACTGAGCCACATCCGCAGGCCTTTTTTATTTTGAGACAGGGTCTTGCTAGATTGCTGAGGCCCTCACTAAATTGCTGAGCCTGGTCTCCAATGAGCAATCCTCTTGCCTCACCCTCCAGAGTTACTGGGATTACAGGCATGTGTTGCCACACCAAGCCTTCATTCCACTTTTTATGGGCATTGGGGTAAATGACCAGTTTTTGGCAATTGCCAAATGTATTGTTATGAGGTTTGGGTGTAGATCTATTGTAGAGTGCATGTGTAGCACCCTGGATTCCATCCCCAGCACCTTGGGACTGAAAAAAAAAAAAAAAAAACATGTTGCAGCCAGGCCCGGTGGTGCATGCCTGTAATCTCAGTGACTGGGGAGGCTGAGGCAAGATTGAAAGTTCAAAGCCAGCATTAGCAATTTAGTGAGGCACTTAGCAACTCAGTGAGACCCTGTCTCTAAATGAAATCCAAAGGGGTTGGGAATGTGGCTCAGTGGTTAAGTGCCCCTGGGTTCAATCCCTGGCACAAAAAAAATTTTTTTAAATATATATTAAAAAAGCATGCTGCTATGAATATTTTCAAAAATGTTTATTGGTAAGAATTTGCATGCATTCCTGTTAGGTATAGACCTGGGAGCAGAAGTGGTAGGTTATAAGGAATGCATTTGTTCAGATTTCCCAAATGATTTTCAAAAGTGATTGCACCAATTTATTTATTTATTTTAAATATTTATTTTTTTTTAGTTTTAGTTGGACCCAATATCTTTATTTTACATTTATGTGGTGCTGAGAATAAAACCCAGTGCCTCATGCATGCTAGGTGAGCACTCTACCACTGAGCCACAACCCCAGCCTGGTTTCACCAATTTATATTTCTACTATCAGAATGAGAAGATTCTGGCTGCCCCACATTTTCACAAACAGCTGGTATTTTCTCTTTTTGATTTAGCCATTATAGTGGTTATGTGGTGGTATTATATTGTGTTTTTTTTACCTTTTTCAAAAAATTTTATGTAGTGCTGAGGATCGAACCCAGTACCTCACACATGCTAGGAAAGCGCTCTACCACTAAGCCAACCCTAGACCCACATTGTGGTTTTAATTTGCATTTAACTGATGATTAGTGAAGCTAAGTACATTTTCATATGTTTACTGACCATTTGGAAACAACTACTCAAGTCTTTTGTGTGTGTTTCTACTCTCCCAGGCTTTTTCTTATTTATATTCTTTTGTTTGTACTAGGGATTGAACCTAGTGGTGCTCTACCACTGAGCTCCTTTTTTTTTTTTTTTTTTTTTTTTTAATTTTGAGGCAGTCTCACTAAGTTGCTGAGGCTGACCTTAAAGTTGTGATCCTCCTGCCTCAGTCTGCGGAGTCTCTGGAATTATAGGTGTGCACCACAGCAACTGGCAGATGTCTTACACCTTTTGAAAATACTTCCAGTCATTTGATAGTACTTAATGTCAGACAGGGAACAGATAGGGAACAAAATGGCGGATAAATTCTAGGGCCTTCATTCAGTCTTTACCTGCTAATTGTTTTCCTACTCCCCCACTCTTATAATGTGCACAATGTGCCTCTTACGCTTCTATTCTTGACCAAATTGACCCTGAACACCAGGTGAAGGATCATGGCAAAAAATTTAGAGGAGTCTCCTCTACAAGTAAACTTCTTTTGGGGCTGTGGTTGTGGCTCAGTGGTAGAGCACTCGCCTTGCACATGTGAGGTACTGGGTTCAATCCTCAGCAGCATATAAAAATAGATAGACAAAATAAAGGTATTGTGTCCAAATACAACTAAAAACATAAAAAAAGAAAGAAAAAAAAACTTTTTATGCTCTACTGTCAGGTATATCTAAAAAGAACAAATAAGAAAAAATAAAATAAACAACTTCTTAAAGACCCTTCCCCACTCAGAGCCACTCCATAAGAGGCCTGTTCATGTCTTCCCATATGTTATGGCTTTGATCTGGCATGTCCCCCAAAGATTCATGTGTTGACGGCTTGATCTCCAATGCAGCAATATTTAGAGGTGGGACTTTTCATCCATTGATGGATTCATACTTTGAATTGACTACAGGGAGGTCATGCAAAGTGTTGAACGAAGAGGGTTGTTGAGAGCCACAGCCAAAGGAGCCCCAGCAAACTTCCAGCTGCCAGCAAACTTCCAGCTGCCGGCTGATGCTCACAGTGGCCCCAGCAACATCTAGCTGATTGGCTCCTCTGCGGTGATGTTCATTGGGCTGTTTCCCTGCCCTTCAGACTGCCAGCTGATGATTGGCTCACAGCGGCCCCAGCAACATCTAGCTGATTGGCTCCTCTGCGGTGATGTTCATTGGGCTGTTTCCCTGCCCTTCAGACTACGGAACTGCTCATTGGGGGACTTCTTTGGCTCCGCCCACACGACCCAGCCAATCGGCCTCAAGAGCAGGAGGATTGTGGGAGGTGGAGTGGTTTGTGTGGGGAGAGGCTTGTGGAAGCCGGTGGTGGCAGTTGGGCTCTGAGGGTTTTTCCTGAGGAGCTGTTTTGCTTGGCGTTTGTAGTTCTAAAAATAAAGTTAGTTTCTTTTGACAAGTGGCTCCTGAATTGTGCCCAGCCAGACTGCGGCAGAGGGTCTTTGGGGACATGCCCTTGGGACTATATCTTCTTCTAGCCCCTTTCTCTTTCTCTGCTTCATGGCTGCTATGAGGTAAGCAACTTTCCTCTGTTCTTTTCCATGATCCTCTGCCTCACTCAGGCCCAAAGTAATGGAGCCAGCCAACCATGAATTGAAATCTCTGAAACTGTGAGCCAAAATAAATTCTCCCATTAACTTGTTTTTCTCAGGTATTTTGTCATAACATTGAAAAACTAATACACTATGGTTTTCCCTCTTAACATGTCTGTATCCTAAAGTCCTCTTCTTATAAAGACACCAGTCATGCCTACCCTAATGGTGTCCTTTTAGTGCCTCTCTAAAATCCCTATCTTTGGCCAGTGCAGTGGCACATACCTGTAATCTTAGAGATTGGGGAGGCTGAAGCAGGAGGATGGCAAGGTGTTTTTATTTTGTTGTTGTTGTTGTTTTGTTTGCTTTTGTGTACCAAGGATTGAGTCCAGTGATGCTTAACCAGTGAGCCACATCCCGAACACTTTTTATATTTTATTTAGAGGCAGGGTCTCACTGAGTTGCTTTAGGAACTCACAAAATTGTTGAGGATGGCTTTGAACTTGTGATCCTCCTCCCTCAGCCTCCCAAGCCACTGGGATTATAGATATGTGCTACAGCACCTGTTTAAGGATGGCAAGTTTGAGGCCAGCATGGGTAATGTAGTGAGACTGTCTCAAAAAAAAAAAAAAAAAGTGCTGGTGATACAGCTCAGTGGAGCACCCCTTAGTTTAATCTCCACTACCAAAAAAAAGCTCTTTGATCATGCAAGTACTTGAATTTTTGGTCCATTGAACTGGCTACAGGTGTAAAAACAGAGGATGGTGTGCACCTGGATTCCTCTGTGTTCTGGCTCCAAGACACCCTTCCCAAATGCTTTGTAGATCTCTTTCCCCCATCCCTTGCACCAATGGACATTTGATAATTTGCATTTCTTTAACCTATTTACAGTGGATTAGCTGGGGAGAAGGATATTTTTTTTCTCAAAATCTTATGCACACTAGGGAAGAGCTCTGCTAATGAGCTATATCCCCACCACCTTTTATTTTTTATTTTGAAATACAGTCTCACTAAGTTGTCCAGGCTGGCCTTGAACTTGTGATCCTCCTGCTTCAGCTTCCCAGGTAGCCGGGATTATAGGCATGTGCCATGAGCGGAGGATTTTAACTCAGATTTTGTTCTACTTTTTTTTTTTTTGTATAAGTCATTTCTTCAAGAAATCTGTCCATTTCACTCAGATTTTCATTTTTTGGCATATAGTTTCAGTATATCTTCTTATTTTCTTTGTTTATTTAATACCAGAGGATATTATTTTTTATTGTATAAGTTTCAATTTTTCACAGTACCAATTTTCTTAATTTTGTGTATTCTATAAGATAAACACTATTTTAGGGGACTGGGGCTTTAGCTCAGTGGTAGAGCACTTGCCTAGCATGTGTGAGGCCCTGGGTTTGATCCTCAGCACCACATATAAATAAATAAAATAAAGGTACATCTACAACTATATATATATATATATATATATATATATATATATATATATATATATATATATAAAGGGCCGGGATGTGGCTCAATGGTAAAACATCCCTGGGTTAAATCTCTAGTACCAAAAAAAAATTTTTTTTAATACTATTTAAAGTACACTGGAAATTTTAATAGATGTAAGAAAAAGCACAGATGCTTGAAATATACCCAGTAGGGCCAAGTGTGGTGGTTCATGTCTGTAATCCCAGTGAATCAGGAGGCTGAGGCAGGAGGATCCCAAGTTTAAAGCCAGCCTCAGCAATTTAGCCAGGCCCTAAGCAACTTAGTGAGACTCTGTCTCAAAACAAAAAATTAAAAGGGCTATGGATGTGGCTCAGGGTTTAAGACTCCTGCATTCAATCCCCGGTACAAATGTGTGTGTGTGTGTGTGTGTGTGTGTGTGTGTGTGTGTGTGTATGAAATGCTCCTTTTATGTTTCCACTGTTGTCACACACAAATTTGGTCTTCCTTGAAATGTGCTGTCCACTACTTTTCTGTTTCTGTCACAGTAGTAGTTGTTTAAGGATATCCTTATCTAAATTCCTGCCAATAAGGACTAATTGATTTGTTCTTTCAGTGTCATCTTTTCAGTTTACTGGACTCTCTTCCAGATTACAGAGCTTGCCTTCACCTTGGACAATCACTTGTTGTGGTTTGTCTTTGTTCAGTTCTAGCCCCCTTTAGTGCCATGTGACTTTTGTGCAGTGACTGTCCTTATTTCTCACAATCTTCCCACAGGAGACTGTGAATAAATATTCTTAGCCCTCTTTTGCATTTACTTCAAATGTGACTATAACAATATTTTTTTTACTATAACAATATTCTGATAAAGGTGAGGCTGTGTTGCTGGCATACATTGAAGTGTTTTCTGCAAGCACTTTCCAGAAAGACTATAAATGCATGAATATTTGATACATTAGAGAGATCAACTCTTGATGTTTGTGTTTCTAAGAGTATTCTTGATTCATTTATTAATCTAATAGTTGCTCTTTCGGGGGGGAGGGTACTGGGGATTGAACTCAGTGGTGCTTAACCACTGAGCCACATCACCTGCTCTTTTTATTTTTTATTTTGAGTCAGGGTCTCATTAAGTCACTTAGGGCCTTGCTAGATTGCTGAAACTGACCTTAAAATTGTAATCCTCCTGCCTCAGCCTCCTGAACCACTGGGATTACAGGCATGTGCCTTATGTCTAGCTAATAGTTGCTCTTTTGGGGGGTAGGTACCAGGGATTGAACTCGGGGCACTCAACTACTGAGCCACATCCCCAGCCCCATTTTGTATTTTATTTAGAGACAGAGTCTCGCTGCATTGCTTAAGGCCCTGCTAAGTTGCTGAGGCTGGCTTTGAATTTGCGATTCTCCTTCTTCAGCCTCCTAAACCTTTGGGATCATAGGTGTGTGCCCGCGAACCTAGCTGCATCAGGTTTTCTATCCCTCTTTGAACCAGCTTTGTCATCTCACCAGTTCTCTTATTATAATGCATTCTGCAAAAGTTTGACACAGTGTATTTGTATGGGACACACATCTTGTGGTTGTTGTTTATTTATTTGTGGTGCTGGGGATGGAATCCAGAGCCTCATACATGCTAAGCAAGCACTCTGCCACTGAGCCATTGCCCCCAGCCTCTGAGACTTATATTTTAACATTGCTAAAATTATGCTGTCAAGGTTTTAAAAAAACAGGAAGATGCTCAAGTGGACTCAACACCTGAACCAGCTCAACTATTTTGCTTAAGAAGTATACCTCTACATAAAATTATGTAATGACTAATATTAAAAAAAAGAAGTATACCTCATGTTTTGTTGTTGTTGTTTTGCTGTACTAGGGGTTGAACCAGTGCCAGGCAAGCACTTCACCAGTGAGCTACACTCCTAACCTTATCTCCTGTCTTTTTGTTTTGTTTTTGGTTTTGGTACTGAAGTGGCACCCCCTTTCTCCACAGAAAAATCTTAACTGGGCTTCTCCAGAAATCTTCACTATGGCTGATTCACTGTCAGCAAAAGAGTCTCTAAAAAACAGTTCAATGTAGATAGACTTCCAATTTTCATGTTGCCGTATTTTATTTGGCCACTAGCTGGGAAGAAATCTCCAGGTGCTGGACACCCCCTTACTAGTTTCTCAGAAATATGTATCCAGTATAGTAGTTTGTAGAAATGTGTAAACAAGGTCTCTGGCCTTGAGCTGGGGCTTCACACAGATGTCTACATTTCTAAATAAGAGAAGCTACCAACTGGGCTCCATAGTAACAGCTGGCAGGGGGAGGAAAGAAAGGGGAAAAAAGCTCTCCCCTTCTCAGTCAGATGTTGTCCTTGAAGGGTTAACTTGCCCAGAACAGTGAAAGAAAAAGCTGCTTTTATGTGAACTTCTGTGGACTGTGAACTTCTGAGCCCCTCCCCTTACATGCTGGGTATAAAACTCTGAAACTCCCTGAACTCGGGGTTCAGGGAATTGATTGATGACAGCAAAAGCTGTGCCCTCTGAACCTGGCTGCAGCCACATAAAACTGTTTCCTGCTATCTTTGATGCCTTGCCTCATCTGTCCCTACAATAGTAATGGAGATTGAACTCAGGGGTTCTTAACTCCTGAGCCACATTCCCAGCCCTTTTTTGGATTTTATTTAGAGACAGGGACCAGTGAGTTGCTTAGAGCCCTGCTAAGTTGCTGAGGCTGGCTTTGAACTTGTGACTGCCTCAGCCTCCTGAGCCACTGGGATTACAGGTGTGCACCAACAAGCCCAACCTATCTTCCGTCTTTTTAAAATTCCTACACACCATTCCTTTTTATGATTCTCAGAGTGAATCTCAAGTGGAAATAGAATCTCTCCCTCCCATTTCTTTATTTCAGTTTCTGTTTCTTGTCTAAGTCCAATTTGTCTTTCCTTTTCTGAAATCTAATTATTACGTGTTTGGGGATAGAAATGTGGTAGACTTTTTTAAAAATCTTTTTCTTTTTTTTTTTTTGTTTTGTTTTTGAGTTGGGTTTTTGATATGTTGCTCAGGCTGACCTCCAACCTGTGTATACAAATGAACCTCCTGCCTCAACCTCCTGAGTAGCTGGAACTATAGGCACATGCCACCAAACCAGGCTGAGATGTGATGGACTATTAAAAAAAAAACTGATAGCTCAAAATAGTTTTTAAAATAAAAATCCAAGTTCACGTATTCAAAGTGAGTACTTGGAAAAATCACATTGGTTTGATCATTTTGGTTTTAAAAAAAAAGTGTACCTTCTTCAGGCTACTAACAGTGGAAATTATAATACAAATGTACTTTTTGGGGTAAGCTTTGGAATTGTTTTCTCTTGGAGATCCTAATTAATTATAACTACCTGAATTTCTTATATTGGCATTACTAATCACAAAATGTAACATTACTTCCATATGCTTAAGCTTGTAAAAAAGTATGTATTCAACAAAAATGAATTTTAATTCTGACACATTATCTGCAGACATGGATAATTTGACCTCTCCTTTCCTATTTGGATGTATTTTTTTTTCCTTTTTTGGTACTGAGGATCAAACCCTGTGGTGTTTTACCACTGAGATACATTCCCAGCCCTTTATTTTGAGACAGGGTCTTGCTAAGTTGCTTAGGCTGGCCTCAAACTTGCCATCCTTCTGCCTCTAGGTGTGTGCCACTATGCCCAGCTTAAGTGTTCTTTATTTCTTTGTCTTGTGTTATTGCTGTAGGACTTCAATACTGTATTGCATAAGAGTGGTGAAAATGGACATCCATATCTAAACAAAAAATCTCTACTTTAAAAAAAATATTTATTTATTTATTTATTTTGGTACTGGGGATTGACCTAGGGGCACTTTACCACTAAGCTACATTCCCCAACCTCTTTTATTTTTTTATTTTGAGACAGGGTCTTGCTAAGTTGCCATGACTAGCCTTGAACTTGTGATCCTCCTGCTTCAGCCACCCCAGTCTCTAGGGTTACAAACATGTGCCAGCATGCTCAGCAAAAATTTACCTACTCTTAAGAGTGTTGAAGTTCCTTACAATTATGTCACCTTCTGCTATATGTACTTAATGTACTGTATTGTCACTCTGGATAATAGGTTGATTTCCAACTTCTGTCTTTGACCTCTCACCATGGAAGCTGTCCTTGCCCTATGTCTTAGTCTGTTTTCTGTTGTTCTAATGGAATACAGACTGAGTAATTTATAAAGAAATGCTTATTTAGCCTACAGTTCTGGAAGCTAAGAAGTTCAAGAGTATGGCACTGACATCTGCTCAGTTTCTGGTAACAGCCTTTCTGCTGGGTCATGACAGGGCAGAGGGCATCAATTGGTAAAACAGAGCAAATCTGGGAGAGAGAGAGCTTGCTTTCATGTTAAAGCCACTCCCTCAATAACCTCTTTTTTTTTAAAAGAGAGAGAGAGAGAATTTTTTAATATTTATCTATTTATTTATTTATTTTTTAGTTTTCGGCGGACACAACATCTTTGTTTGTATGTGGTGCTGAGGATCGAACCCGGGCCAAATGCATGCTAGGTGAGTGCACTACCGCTTGATCCACATCCCCAGCCCCCTCAATAACCTCTTAATCCATTCATGAGGTGAAGCCCTATGACCAGATCACCTCCCAAAGGGCCCAGTTCCAAAAACCATTAACATATGAATTTGTGGATTAAGTTTCTAACACACAAGTTTGGGGGGACATATTCAAACCACAGCATTCTGCCTGATTGACACTTGATGGTCCACTTTCTCTTCTGGGTGTCCCTCTAATCTAACTTTAGGCTTAGGTACTCTATGCTGAGCTGCTCCCAATAAGCACCATCTTTACCTCATTAGACTCTAATGTCTTTTGCCAGGATCTTTCTTTGCACTGCACCTAACTCAGCTTAGGTCATGCTCACCACTACTACCTGCCCTGAAGGTAGACACCCTTCTACAAAGTTCAGGGTTCAAAATCCTATTATCATGTTTGTTTGCAAGAGCTGCCACAAACCAACAGATTGAAAAAATGGTTTTAGAGGCTCAATTTCAAAATCAAAGTACTGATAGGGTTGGTTTCTTCTGAGGGTTTTAAGAGAATAACCTGTTCCAGGTCTCTCTCCTTGGCTTTTAGATGGTTGTCTTCTCCCTGTGTCTCTTCCCTCTGAGTGTATCTCTGTGTTTAAATTTGCCCTGTTTATAAGGACACCAGTCATTCAGGATTAAGGCCTGGCCTAAGAATCTCAACTTCATTAGTTCTTCAAAGACCCTCTCTCCAGATAAGGTCAATTCGCTGACACTTAAGACTTCATCATGAATTTTAGAAGGACACAATTCAGCCTTAACTGTTACCTCCCACTTAATGTAACTGTCTTCCCTATTGCAATAAGATTCTGAAGCACCATGCCAGACTACCTCTGTTTCTAGACTCATGGGCCACTGCCATCAATTCCCTTTCTCAATGGAATTGCTCTCTTCATCCCATATGGGTTCTAATCCCTGACATTGAACCACCATTGCCACTATTCCCTCCCTATAGATACTTGTCTTACTCTGCTCGTCCCTGATACCACAGAATATACAATCACACTGGCTCCCCAATTCAAAATCATTGCTTGGCCTCACCTACTGGATTTTGGACTAAATTGTTCTGTAAGAGAACAGAAAGAAGAATAGAAAGAAACCTTACCACTTGTGGAAGACCCTTAGTCTTTAAGGTTTATATTTCAGATTCTTTATTAATTCTTTAAAGTTAGTTTAAACCTACTTAATGCAAACTGGACATTCTGTCTTAGTCTGTTCAGGCTCCTATAATAAAAAGTCTTTGACTAAGAGCCTTATAAACAACAGAAATTTATTTATTTCTCTCTCCCAATTCTGGAGGCTGAGAATTCCAAGGTCAAGTTGGCAGTGGATCTGGTAACTGGTATAGATGGTAACTTCTTGCTGTATCCTCACATGCCAGAAGGAGCAAGGCAGCTCTCTGGGGCCTCTTTTATAAGGGCACTAATCTTTCCTTCCATAGGTGTCACCTCCTAATGCTATCATGTTGGTGATGAGTTTCAAGTATGATATTGGTGGGGGACACAGACATTCTATATCTTCAAAATAGGTACCATGGAAAGTGACCTCTGCCGAAGCCAAGTGCCAATGACTCGGCTTGGCACAGAATCACGAGCCACCACACAGCTTTGTAGATTCAAACAGCAATTCTTTATTCCCGATCTCACACCAGCCTCCACACACGTTCAGGGGCAATCTCGTTCTGCCGCCACTTCACCTACTCCACGAGGCTTTTTCCAAAATCCCATTTGAATCTCACGAGAACTCAACGGGAACAAGCAACAGGAACACCCTAATCCCAGCAGCAATAATCTTCAACCTCAACTTCCCTAAAACCCATATTCTTAAACCGGGAAACGCCTTAAACCGGGAACACCCTAAGCCCAAGGACCGGGATACTTCCTCAAACCTGCAGGATACTTCCTCAAACCTGGATCCACCCTCGATCACCTTGAGCAGGGTCATCTTTCTCAAACACACAAGCAAGGTCGCAGCAAATTTCCAAGGCAAGTCCATTTAACATGGGGTACACTGGCAAGGATTACGATGCGTCAATACCTACTTGGTAATGGCCCTCAGCATCTCCCCCCTTCTGATTAATTAAACAACAAGCAATGTGGCTTAGGACCGTGCCTGGTAGGTTGTCCAATTCAACATGTGGTTCTTACCCGTCATGGGAGAGCTGACCTTTGGGCGTCAACTTCCTGTCTTAGGTTGAATCCACTGCAACCAGATCAACCCGTCACTGACTACCGGTCCAGCATTCAGCCATGCTTGTGGATAGGCCTAAGCACCAGTGGGGGGGTGAGGTTCTTGCCTCACCTCTGTTGGCCCCCAAATTTTAGACCATCACTAGTAGAAGGGAGGAAGACACAGAAATGCCAAGACACCAAGCCAATTGACGGCTCCTTTGGAAAAATTGCGTCACTGGTGACACCATCAGCAAAGATGCCAGTGTTACCACAATTAACATGGGGTGCGCTGGCAAGGAAATTGCATCACTGGTGACACCATCAGCAAAAATATGCCAGCAGTACCACAATTCGCTGCACCAGACGATAGTTCACAATGCATGCAACTGATATATAGTCCAGGCAAGTTCTGCAGGCAGTTCAAAGTGGAAGAGTCTATCAATATGTCCATTTCCTCCCAAAGTAAATCAAGTCCTTGATTGAGCATTACTTGTTGAGTTATATTCATTGATGCATCAGTTTATACAGTTTACTGTGATCATAGAAGCTGTAGTTTGGTTTTCTTAGTCTTCACAGGCACTGGGATGGAGATGGGAATTCTGGCAATGATGTTAAAGAGACATTATCCTGAACAGAATTATTAAATATAATGAAAAGGAAAAGTGAAAGTAAACAAACAGATCTGTTAATCACTTTTAAAAACAATAGCAAGCAAACAGATCTGTTAACCACCTTTGAAAACAATCATTAACAGCTGTTTACCTAATTTAGATTAAACCACTTAAATCACGTGAATAAAAAAAAAAAAATTCGGATCCATTTTTTCATGAGCGCTCCTCAAATAAAAATATGGACATACACACATACAGACATACAACATAAAACAGTGCACACATAACATACAACATATAAGACAATAATAAGTAAAGGCCTTGTAGCTATACCTAGGTGAAATCTCCATTGCAATGTTTAAAAACTCAACAGTCAAAAAATAAAACACAGTCAAAAAACAAAACTGATCAGAAAAACATTAACCTAGGTTTGTATGAGCTCAAAAAATAAAATAGAACTTTATGATGTGGGAAAAATGCAATAATAAAATAGATATTGAAAAAAAGCACCGTGGTTAATCACTGTCGCAGATGTAAGAATAGCCAAGCTGGAGCTCTGGATATCAGCTGTTATGGATTTCAGTCAAATCATCTTCTTTTTCTGTAGAAATTGTTTTGGTTAACCTCTCTGGAATCCAAATCGGCTGCTGTTCTCCCTGTGGGAACACACAAATGGAACCCCAACTCCAGACAATAACTGGGTCGGGACCTTTCCATTGTCCTGTTAGAATATCTTTCCAAAGTACCTTAGGCTTATGTACATTTTTCGGATACATATGTCTTTCCGCAGCACTAAGTCCTGATGAATCCAAATTTAGAAAGTTTAGAGTAAAAAGGGTTATTTTAAGTTTATCTTTGGGGGATATATACCCCTTTCCAATTCCCTCTTTTTGCTTTAATAAGTACGTTTTAATAGTTTGATGAGCAAAGCAATCTTTTTTTCCGCCAAGAAGGTATCTCGACCACCTTCAATTTAACCTTTTAAAGCCTTTCATTTATCATGTATACTGTACTTTTAAATGTACTTTTTCACCACCTACAGCTTTACTCTTTAAAATGAGGCTTATATTCTGTTTAAATCGCTAAATGTTAGTTTACATGGCTGCCCTTCAACCAAAGGCTCTTTTTTACTCCATTGAGAAGCTTTGTCTCAATCTGCCATGTACAAATATCTTTTTCTTCTTTCTTCCTTTCTTAAGCTTTTAAAGTAAGTCTAGTTTCCTCAAAATCTTTTTAAATGGCATTTGATAACTTTTTACTTTACCACACAAAAATTATCTCATCTAGAAACATTTCTTTTTCCTTTAACCTTTTATATTAAAATATATTTCCACATCTTAAATATTTTTATATCTCTTTTCTAGCTATTAACCCTTTTTATAAATTCACATTCTGAAACAACCCTTATAAAATTACTCCACTTTAATAAGATGAAATACTTTCATGTTTTTTAAGGTACTATTATGCTGTAATTGAAACCCAACTGAAACTTCTTATACTATTTGTATATAAATTACACATGATAGAATCTTAACACTCAGTAACCTTGTTTCAGCAAAGACACAGACCAAAGCAATATTAAACCTTTTTCCATTTACCAATTTATGCAAACACACATAATGTTTAAATATATTACCTTATGGAACTTAATAAGTAAAGAGTACTTGATTTTATATTTAGTGGTTGATATTTTAACACTTTAGCTTGGTAATTAATCAGATGTCTGTAAAAACCAAGATCTTAGACAAATGTAGTAAACAGAACTAGCCATCTCTTTCTTGTTGAAGAAAAATCCTTCTACAGGATACCATGATGGTCCCATTGATAGACTTAATAACTCGTCTGTAAAAAGCCATGGGCTACATTTTTGTATTGTATCAACATATGCCCTAGCTGTTCTTGGTCTTACTGGGGTGCCTCCTTTCTCTAACAATTTGTCTTCCTCAGAGGCGAACAAATTCAAACCTTGAGTCAACCATTTTCCCCAGTTTGCCTGAGAAAGTTCTAGGAACAGGCAACTTGAAATAAAAACAAAATAAATCAAAACAAGAACACATTGTTTTTGGAAATGGTCACCCATTCTCTCGCCTTCCCTCAGGGGCGAGCAATTTACTCACCTCCAAATTTCAGATGTTCCGCGTACGGGCCACCAAATACCTACTTGGTAATGGCCCTCAGCAGACCTCCATGTTTCTATGACAAAAGATTTTGAGTGAAGACACTGCCTTTCCTTCCATCATGTGGGGAATGGTGTCCACTTAGGTTTTCCAAAACAGAGATGTAAGTAGCAATGATCCCCAAAACCAAACCAAACACATATCCATGAAGCCCAGAAATTGGAGAGAAATAAATTCATCAGAATATACATGCAGTGGAATAAAATAAAAACATATCATATTTTCCATATCTCTATTATGGGAAATGGTCATGCCAAAACAGCAAGTAATAAAAGCAGATTACAAAACAATAGAGAGAGTGTAGGGTGTTCCAGGCCCCTCCACTCTTTCACATGCTAAAACTGACCAGAGACCCTTGCCCAAAATTTTATATGGGGAGTTAGGGCTGAGAAGTTCCCTAAAAACCACTATCAGCCAAGACACAGTTCAGAGAAAGCTAGAAAACCATGGTGTTTGGAAATTATTTTTCCATTCCTAACAAAAGGTGAATCCCTAGAAATAGAAGATACCCTGATATTTTAATAAAGAAGGCTATAGCCCAGGGCTGGGGCTGTAGCTCAGTTGGTAGAGCACTTGCCTAGCATGTGTAAGGCACTGGGTTCAATCCTCAGCACCACATAAAAATAAAATAAAGAAATTGTGTTCATCTACTATAAAAATGTTTTTTAAAAAAGAATGCTGGCTTGATTCTGTAGCTACTGGCCCAGATCTAAGCTCCTTCTCTTCTTCTCTTCCCTGGATACTGCTCCTTTTGTCCTTCTTGGTGGTTGCACATTTTCTATCCCTTAACCCCCGTCTTCTTCATCCCCATCCTCCTACTGGTCTCCAATGACAGTCACCAAATCTGTTTTGTCCCCTGACTTTAACTTCAGTGGATCCCTTCTTCTCCATAGCCAAGAGAGGACCCCAATCCCAACCACTCTTCAGCCCACAGACTGCAGGTTTTAGCCAAGGTAGAACTTTCAAGATTTATGGATCCTTTGCTTAGGAAAAGTGGCCATGCCCTAGAGGAACTGTAATTGCTACCTTTGACCATATGATGGCAGGATTCTCCCAGCTGCCTTGATGCAGAAGCAATCAGGCTCCTGCAGTGGTATCTGCTCTGCAATCTGATGACCACATTCCGCCCTCAGATTAAAGGCAGACAATGACCGGACATGTCGCCAGGTGGCAAAGCTGTCCAGTTTAGTAAATTTCAATGGTCTCTTATTACAAAAGTGTAGAAATTTGGGAAATATAGAAAAAACAATAGACAAAGATAAAATTACCTGATATTCAATACTTCAGACAACTACTCAGAATGCAATGACATTTTGCTTATATTATTATTTTTATTATTATTTTCCTCTCTAGGAGTAAAAAAAAAATAAATGGTAATATTTACTTTCATAACTTTTTTTTTTTTTTTTTTGGTACCGAGGATTGGACTTACAGGCACTTAACCACTGAGCCACATCCCCAGCCCTATTTTATATTTCATATAGACACAAGGTCTGACTGAGTTGCTTTGCAAACTAGCTTTTGCTGAGGCTGGCTTTGAACTCGCGATCCTACTGCCTCATCCTCCCAAGCAGCTGTGATTACAGGTGTGCGTCAGTGCACCTGGCCTTGCATAGCATCTTGTTTGTACTTTCTAACAATCTTGTGAAGATCTCCCCAAGGTATTAAATGTTCTATAGGGATGAGGTTGTGGTTCAGTAGTAGAGCACTTGCCTAGCATGTTTGAGGCACTGGATTGGATTTTCAGCACCACATATAAATAAATGAATAAAATAAAGGTTCATCAACATCTAAAAACTATATAAAAATTCTCCTATAACATTATTATTTTTAAAATATTTAGTTTTTAGTTGTAGTTGGACACAATACCTTTATTTTATTTATTTTTATGTGGTACTGAGGATGAAATCCAGGGCTTCACATGTGCTAAGCAAGGGCTCTACCACTGAGCCACAGCCCCAGCCCCCAATATAACATTATTTTTTTAATGTTTAATTTATTATGAATACATAGATGATACACTTCATCATGGTTAAGCTGTTTACCACACAACTGATGAACTCTTTAGCTTAGTTTAGCAATGGCTAAAAGAGTAGTGGCTAGCTCAAAAACAACATAATCCTTTTAAGTTTGGAACATGTATTGACAAAGTTGTTTTCCAGAAACAAAGTAAGGACTCTCCACAGCAGAATGGCTTTCATCTGCATGGTTGTTTTAAATTGTATCTCTTCAACAATCAAGTTAAGGAAATATTAAAAGAGCATGGGTTATTTATCTCCCACTGTGCTAAACACTAGGAATCCAGCAGGAAGGAAGGCAGATGTTCCCATTCTCCCCTATCTTATGTTCTAAGGAGATGAGGGCCTGACAAAAACAAAACAAAAGGTAAACAAGTAGTCATAGATTACGTGCTTTCCCTCATGCCCATCAGCTACCATATTTCTTCTTTTGGGAATTGGTATGGGGGAGTCAAAACCTGGCAGGAAGTTTGCTGCTATAGTAATAATGGTGTCCTGCATCTTGAAAAGTTACATTCAACTTTCACATCACTCTTTTTTTAAATATTTTATTTGTAGGGGGACACATACCTTTTTTCTTTTTTATCTTTGTGGTGCTGAGGATCAAACCCAGGGCCTCACACATGCAAGATGAGCGCTCTACCAATGAGCCCCAGCCCCAGCCCCCACATACTCTTATACACACACACACACACACAAGCATAAATCAAAGTAATCTGCTGCAATATGATGGAAGATGGGCAGACAGAAATGATCACCTCAGCCACACACCTGTAATCCCAGCGGCTCAGGAGGTCGAGGCAAAAGGATTGTGAGTTGAAAGCCAGTCTCAGCAATTTAGCAAGGTCCAAAGGAACTTAGTAAGACCCTGTCTGCTGAGAGCCATTAGCCAAGTAGGTATGACAATTTCCTTGCCAGCGTACCCCATGTTGCTTAGAGGAAGGACTCTGGAAATGGACTTGTTTTGGACATTTGCAGTAACATTGCATGTATGCTTGAGTAAGGTGACCTTGCTCAAGGACCAGGGCGGATGGGGGGGGGGGTTTAGGGCGGTTCCAGGTTTAAGGTGTACCCTGCCGGGAATAGGGCGTATCCTGCTGATTAGAGCCTGGTGGAGTACCTGGATTTTGCCCTGAACGTGAATTTTTCCCCAGAACATGTTTGTAGAGTGCCGGTGTGTGTTCAGGAATAAAGAATTGCTGTTTGAATCTACAAAGCTGTGAGTGGCTCGTGATTTTGTGCCCAGCCAGACTGCAGCAGACCCTGTCTCTAAGTAAACAATACATGGGGCTGGGGATATGGCTCAGGGTTTAAGCACCCCTAGGTTCAATCCTTGGTACCCAAAAAAAAGAGGATCATATTAGATCCCTGAGCAGAAGCCCTGGATCCTCCTTACACAGACCAATCAATATATGTGATTATATGGGCAGGGTGGATTCTCATTGTGGAACACTTGTAACAAGTGAGGAAAGCCTCCAACCTCCCAACACACCACTATGCACCCACATAAACACAACTCCTGTTGTGACAATGGTAATGGCTGTGCCACTGTGTTTTATACCACCTGATTCTGATTAGCTTTACTTGCCAAGCTTGACCCTTGTAAGTTATCCTTTGTCTAGCTCTGTAACTTCTAAAGAAAAACCCCTTGGAGGCTAGGGATGGTGCCCAGTGCACTTCTTAGTATGTGGGAGGCCCTGGTTCCATCCTCAGCATCAGAAAAACAAACAACAACATCAACAACAAAAAACTACTTTTTTAAGAATTGATTTTATTTTTTAAATACATGACAGTGGAATGCATTACAATTCTTATTACACATATAAAGCACAATTTTTTCATATCTTTGTATAAAGTATGTTCACGCCAATTCACATCTTTATACATGTACTTTGTTTTTTTTGCATTACAATTCTTATTACACATATATTTCACAATTTTTAATATCTCTGTTTGTATATACAGTATATTCACACCAATTCGTGTCTTCATACATGTACTTTGGATAATGATGTCCATCACATTCCACCATCCTTGCTAATCCCCTGCCCACTCCCTTTCCCTCCCTCCCCTCTTCCCTATCTAGAATTCATCTATTCCTCCCATGCTCCCCCTCCCTACCCCACTATGAGTCAGCATCCTTATATCAGAGAAAACATTCGGCATTTGTTTTTTTGGGATGGGCTGATTTCACTTAGCATTATCTTCTCCAAAGCCATCCATTTACTTGCAATGCCATGATTTTATTCTGTTTTATTGCTACGTAAAATTCCATTGTGAATATATGCAACATTTTTTAATCCACTCATCTATTGAAAGGCATCTAGGTTGACTCCACAGTTTATCTATTGTGAATTGTGCTGCTGTGAACATTGATGTGGCTGTGTCCCTGTAATATGCTGTTTTTAAGTCCTTTGGGTATAGACTGAGGAGTGGGATAGTTGGGTCAAATGGTGGTTCCATTCCCAGATTTCCAAGAAATCACCATACTGCTTTCCATAATAGCTGCACAAAAGACTACCTGAGTTATTAACTTCTAGAGTCAACTACTCCCAGAAAGGGGGACAAAAATTAGTTTGGGCTGGGATTGTGGCTCAATGGTACTTGCTTACCTGACAAGTGTGAGGCCCTGAGTTCAATCCTTAGCACCGCATGTAAACAAATAAATAAAATAAAAGATCCATTGACAATGTAAAACATATTTTTAAAAAAAGAATTAGGGGCTGGGATGGTGGCTCAGTGGTAGAGCACTTGCCTAGCATGTGTGAGGTACTGGGTTCAATTCTCAGCACCACATAAAAATAAACAAACAAAATAAAGGTCTATCAACAGATAAACAATAAAAATAAAATTTAAAAAAATTAGTAACCCAGACCTCCTTTAGTTTTTCAGAACCTGGAATAGTAGGTGGTCCTCAAATGCCAGCAAAGGACTTGCTAATAATCCTGCTCTCTAAGTAAAACAAAGCTAATGTTTAATTTGCAAGAAAATAATGTGTTTACTTTAAAGAGTTACAAGGATTGACCCAGGAGACAAAGGTCACTTGTGATTGGAAAGAATGTTTAAACTAAAGAGAAAGGAAAACATCCCCCAAAGGACAAAGACTGTTCCTGAGCCCAGATGCCGCCCTGCCCTCCGTTACAGCCTTCCTGTCCATTTCCCTGTGACCCTCCTTACCTCCTCATACAAGCCCTTTGACCCCTGAATTCCCTAAAATGGAGGTTTGAGAATAAACAGCCCCTCCACCACTTCAGGACTGGCCTTTGAATAATCTGATTTCCTTCTCACTAACTTTCATCTCCACAGTAATGGCTTTCTACTGGTAAAAACAACAGACTTGGGCCTTGTACTTTTGTCATTGTTCTTCCCTGAATTCCGAAGTAACCGGGAGACAGGTAAGACCTGGAAAGTTAACTATACCTTTGAGACACTGCCTCCCACATTAATTATGTTTAGTGCGGCATCTGCCAACAAAGACTTGCACTGGGTCTGAAGTATCTATTTAGGAGGTCATATTTTTTCATACCTGTGATTTTAAAAAGTTGCTGCAAAACAACAGCAGTGAGAATAATTGTGAGGAGAGAATTCATAGCACCATTCCCATCCACTTAATGAACCCATTGCATTCATTTGTCCTCCCCCTTTCCATTTGGAACATGCCTTCTTCATGCCATTTGAGTGACCACAGCAGTAAGTCACACAGTTGTAAGGTGTACACAGATCCAAAGAATGAGACCCACTGACAATGGAAGGTAGAGTAAAGTGACAGAATTTATTTCTTTAAACAGAGGAGAAGTACAATTATTACAACACAGGGGTCCAAAATGGGTAGCTGCCATGTTACTGCTATCTAGGGGGTTTATATGGTATGGTATTGCTGAAGGTGAACTTTATTGGTTGATGACCTTTGGGGAAGGTAGTTTCTTCTTCCAATCAGAGGGAGATACTTGGTGATCATGCGCCCTCCCTGTCCTATCAGGATGTTGAGCATGTGCTGTTTATGTGCTTGTTCACTTGCTTGACCACTTGCTGTCTGGCCCTGCAGATACTTTGTATATGGAACTGTTGCAACTGAGGTCCCACCCTGTCTGCCAATCTAATTTCTAGCTCTCAGCAGCATCTATAAGATGTGTGTATATGTAGTTCTTGAAGGTAGACCATGAGGCTTCAGTGGGATGTGATGCCAAGCACAACCCACAAGACAGAGCTGATGGAGTCTGGGAGCCAAGATGGACAGGGCTGCCCTCCTAGGATGTGAGGTCTGGGGCAGTGGTTCAGAAAGGGCAGGGCCTGGACATACCATCCTGTGGTGCTCTTTCTTTCCAGTCAGCTCTGTCCACTCACACAGACTTTATACAGTGGAGTTAGGTGAGAGTAAACATACTTTGTCAGCTATGTTGACAGGCCCTGGAAGCCATGTGTTGACAAGGGTACAGATCCACTTCTATATCTTGCTGTCCTGAGAGTGGCTTGTGGACTACCTGTATGAAGAAGGGGCTCAGGACCTCCTCCCTGTCCTGCAACTCAGAGTGACTGCCCAGCTACCCCAGTGCAGGCCTCTGGAGAGCACTGGCCAAGAGTGATTGCTTGAATGTGGTAGATTTAGATAGCAAGTCAGGATTGGCCAAGGCAGACTGGTGAAGAAAAAGACCTGCCTGGCCTTGCCTTATGCCCAGTAGCTTAGATTGTAGTATAGTTCAAGGGTATCCAGATTCCTTAAGATCCCAGGAAACTTAGGCTCACATTCTTTTTTTTTTTTTTTTTTTGGTACTGAGGGATTGGACCCAGGGGTATTTAACCACTGAGCCACATCCCCAGTGTTTTTTATTTTTTATTTAGAGACCAGGTCTTGCTAAGTTGCTTAGGGCCTTGCTAAGTTGCTGATGCTGGCTTTGAACTTGTAATTGAAAGCAGATGAAAAAGAATACAGAAAGAAAAAGAAATAGAGGCAGAGCTCAACGGACCAGCGATGCTTAAAGCAGTGGAGAGGCACATTTTCAAGAGGGAAAAGGGTAACTGGCTACAATAAGGGTCTGATTTTTATAGGGTTTAGAGGGGCTGAGTTCTGTCAGGAACTGTGTTGGTTACAGCTGGAAGGAGACCTTGGGCAGTCAGGGGAACAGTTGTAGATAAGGAAAACTGCAACAAGTTCAGAGCTCATTACTCTCCCTTTCTCCTTGGGGGTTGTTATTTTCCAAGTCCTTCAAAGGGTGTGGCTAGAGATCATAGGGGCTCTGTACTGGGAAAGCTGGTTTCAGCTACAGGTGGGGCCAGGTTGAGTCCCTTCTATGCTCTCTGCATTTCCCTTTCTTACCCTCCCTCCGGCTGGGGCCTGGCTTTCTATTTTATCCTGCTGCTTTAATTTATCACAGATGTCTCAACACATGTGGCAGGAGGGCAGGTAGGGGAACAGTTGTAGATAAGGGAAGTTCCCTGGGGCCTATTTTCCATATCCTCCCAAACCGCTGGGATTACAGGTGTGTGCCACCATATTGGCTAGGCTCCCAGTCTTTTTGAAAATCACCGGGAGGTCACGAGTTCCAACAGGAACTCTCTAGAACTCCACAGAAACTCCGCGAGAACCAAGGGGAACTCAACGGGAACTCCGAGAGAACTCAAAAGTAGCCGGCACCCGAGGTAGCAGGGGCCGCCTTATTGCCGGACAGCAGAGGTTTATATATACAACTGAATATACAGCTTGTTTCAATTTAGCATCATCCAGTTACAGCAATCAGTCATTATCTTAATAATTATACACAGCTTAACTTAATCATCATCATCTTAATGGCTCGCTGGCGTTACTCCTCAACCACTCCTTCTGGCAAAATGCCAGGCGCCATCTTGACTTGGTTGTGGCTCTCAACATTTGGGTTTCAAGAAAACAAGCATAGAAGCATCAGAGCCTTCTTGACTAGGCTCAGAAGCACCAATTTGTCCACCACATTTTTTAGTTATAAGCAAGTCACAGGCCAGCACACCCTGAGGGTGGAGAAACAGACTCCACCTTCACTTCTTCAAGAAAGGGGTAGCAAAGACATAAAACAAAGGGAAGCACCTGCATTCTGTGGTCTGAGGACTTGCTGTGGTCTTCTTCACAACCAATTGGCCATGGTCTGTATATGAAAATGTGAGCTAGTACCTCGAGCAAAACAGAATATTATAAAAGCCAACAGATAGCAATGAAGTTAGTATGTAGATATAGGTTCACCCAAGGAGTGTAAATCCTTTCTAATCCACTGCTGTGAATGTTCAGTCAAAAACTGGGTAGAGCTTGGTGCAGTGGTGTTGAAGCCAGATTTAAAGTTAGGTAGTCAGTGTAGTTAGGTAAATCGGGTCTAATACCGAGTGAAATCTAAAATGGAGGCCATGCTGGGAATGACTCAGGGAAAACAGGACAACTCATGGAATGTTAATAAAGTTCCGAAAAGGCCCTAGGCCAAAGTCCACCTGGAAGAAATGTTAATGAAGCCCAGGATACAGCCCCCAGCAGATTTGGAGATAGCCCATCACCAAAAAGTGATAATGAAGTCCTTCCTGCTCAGACTACTTCTTTGGCCCACCTGTGTCCACCCCTCGGGCCTTCCAACCTACATTCCATCACTGAAAGAACTATAAAAAGGGGAGACAACTGCACTTCCACGGATTCCACCTTCTGGGTCCCCTTCTTCCTCCGGGAGAAGTCTTTTCTTCTGTCCTTTAATAAATTTCTAATTTCTACTCTGACTTTGCCTCGGCGTGCTTCTTTGATGTTATTCTTCAACATCGGGGAAGCAAGAACTCGTCACCGGTCAACAGCGGTAACAGTGTGTGCCTGTTAATCCCAGGTACTCGGGAGGCTGAGGCAGGAGCATTGCAAATTTGAGGCCAGCCTCAGCTACTTAGCAAGACTGTCTCAAAAATTAAAAAGATAAAAATATAAAGGACCAGGGATGTAACTCAGTGGTAAAGTGCTCCTAGGTTCAATCCCTAGTCAACAACAACAAAAACTGTGTAAAGATAAACTACCTCTGGGTTTGCAGGGAAACAAACAAAAACTGGATGGAAACAAACCATCTCAGTTTGAATTTCCCTCCTTACATCCTAAGAGGAATGGACAATAAAAGGGTGTCACTGGATTGCCTCCAAGAAAGTAAGGAGTTAAAATAAACATCTGTGTAAGGCTGGGCATGGTGGCACACACCTGTAATTCCAGTGGTTCAGGAGGCTAAGACCAGAGGATTGCGAGTTCAAAACCATCCTCAACCCATGGTGCCAAAAAAAAAAAAAAAAAACAAAAAAAAAAACAAAAAAAAACATTTATGTAGCCCACAACTGGAATGTTTGTGAAGTTCAGAGGCAGGATGATAGTTTTACCACAGTATAAGATCAAAGATCCTTGCTTTGTGAAGATCAATACAGCATGTCTTGACATCCCTCAGGTTAGAAGTGAGAATGTGATACAGAGTGGCATTCTGAGCAGGTTCCATGGTTAATAATAAGAAGAAAAGTGGGCAGACCTACAAAGAGTGAGAAATTGCAGTAATCTCTTATTCTTCTTACCTTCATTTTGCAGGTGAGAAAATTGAGATCCAACTGAGAGAAATGACTTGCCCAGATAACAGATGTTTGAAACCTGTTCCCTGAGATACAAATGGCCTCTAGATGGCAGTCTATTCCTTGATTTCAGTCTATTCCTGAACAAGCAGAAAATAGATTTCAGTCTATTCCAGAACAAGCTGGACCTCCAGCCAGGACGAATTTGAACATTGAAGTACAACAATCAAATTATTATCTTTTACCCTGAAACAATGATCTTTCCTATGGAACTTAGCATGGCTAAGAAGCCAACAGTTGTGTCCACAGCAGCATCTCCTAGGCACATACCTTCATACCTTATGTCAGCCTGAGACAACTGTCCTCCCTCAGATGATGTCTTCTTTGAAAATAGATGTTTTATAAATACATTTGGTGAAGGGTCCTTTAGAGAGATGCCTTTTGAAAGGCAGTGATTTGGGGTTGGGGCTGTGGTTCAAGGGTAGAGCACTTGCCTAGCACGTGTGAGGCCCTGGGTTCAATCCATCCTCAGTAACACACACACAGCGCCCCCCCCCCACAACAAACAAACAAACAAACCCAGCTATTTCAAGGAACTTTTCTCTTGTCCCTAACTGTTCTTCTTTAGAATCCTAGAATATTTCAGTCTCTACCAGGCCAATACCAGGTTCTAGCCTTCTATCTGCTAGTTTCTGTTTCCTTATCTTAAAGTAAGGAAGTTGGGTTAAACCCAGCCTCAGATATTTTGATTTAATTCTCCATAAAAATACTGTTAATGTTTTGGTTTATCTTTATATATCTAGCTCTGGAGATAGATATAATTACATATTTTCTTTCTTTCCTTTTTCAGTGTTGGGGATGGAAACCAGGGTCTTTCACATGTTAGTCAAATAGTTTACCACTGAGCTGCACCCCATCCCTAAAGGCATATTTTATAAAATTTTTGTCCATGTACAAATATAGCATGCTTATATTTGTACATTGTGAGCTTTCTTTCTTTCTTTCTTTCTTGTAGTTCTATGTATTAAACCCTGGGGTGCTTTGCCACTGAGCTACATCCCCAACTCGTTTTATTTTTCATTTTGAGAAAAGGTCCTGCTAAGTTGCTGAGGCTAGCCTGGAACTTGCTATCCTCCTGCCTCAGCCTTCCAAATCAAGGGGATTACAGGTATGCACCACCACACCTGATTTAGACTTAATTTTTTTTTTTTTTTGGTACCAGAGATTGAACTCAGGGGCACTCGACCACTGAGCCACATTCTCCATATTTTGTATTTTATTTAGAGACAGGGTTTCACTGAGTTGCTTAGAGCCTCACTAAGTTGCTGAGGCTGGCTTTAAACCTGTAATCTTCCTGCCTCAGCCTCCTGAGCTGCAGGGATTATAGGCATGCACCACTGTACCCAGCCCAAACTTCATGCCATTCTAAGGTGCCATGGGTTTAAGGGCACACAGGCTATCTTGGTTCTAATCTTGCCTCTGAAACTCATTGACAGTATATCCTTGAGCAAGTGACTTGGCTTCTCTGAGACATATATGAAGGACCTGGCTGTCCAGATTACTATGAGCATGAAGGAAGAACATAGACTCATGCTTAGCACAGGGCCTGTCAGAGGCAGTACATGAGCTATTATAGCCATTACAGGAGGGAGATTGATGAGTGTGTGATTTTGCTGAAGTTATTAGTTTGCTTTTATGCTGCAAATACATGCAAGAAGCACCATACCTACCAAGTCTCACTGAGTTTTTCTTAGGTTCTTGCCCCATAGGTCCTACTTCTATCTCAATGGTGTTTAACACATATGTCACTCAAAGTCTTTTCTCCCAGACCTTGTCCCTCTCTACCAGGTTGTGTACCTCTCTTTGTCATAGAGTCTCTTTGGGAGAGTTATAGTGGCAAAGTGAGCCAGCCCTATGTAATCCCCACCTGTGGATGGCAATAGCCTGGAGGACCTCCAGCAGCAGAAATTCCTGTCTCCGTGCATCCCTGATTTTCTGAGACTATGGTCACCTTAACTCACACATTCTCTTATATAGGGACAGACTGAGGGAAGATGCCATACATTTGGCCAATGTCCCCCATTATCTGGGGGCCAGAACAACTAGGTTTGGGAAGCCTCATCTGAACTATAACAAAGATTCATTACTGGGCTGGGGATGTGGTTCAAGCGGTAACGCGCTCGCCTGGCATGCAGGGTGCTGGGTTCGATCCTCAGCACCACATAAAATAAAATAAAGATGTTGCATCCACCGAAAACTGAAAAATAAATATTAAAAAAAATTCTCTTTCTCTCTTTCTCTCTAAAAAAAAAAAATCCATTACTGGATGCCCATTGCAAGTTTCAAAAGACCATGTGTGCTACCACTTGATAGTGCTGGGTATCTTGATAACTGTTGTTTGAATCAGCTTTTTCACTGCTGTGACTAAAATACCCAACCAGAACAATTTTACAGGAGGAAAAGTTTATTTGAGGGCTCATGGTTTCAGAAGTCTTAGTCCATACAAGGCTGGCTCCATTCCTCAGGGCTTGAAGTGAGGTAGGACATCATGGTAGAAGAGTGTGGCAGAGGGAAGCAGCTCATATGATGATCAGAAGGCAAAGAGAAAGATTCCACTCTCTAATGTTTGTTTTTTGTTTTTCTGGTACTGGGGATTGAACCCAGGGGCACTTACCCACTGAGCCAATCCCCAGCCCTTTTCTTCTATTTTATTTAGATACAAGGTCTCACTGATACAAAATATAGACCCAAAGTCATGCCCCAATTCTCATCACCACTAGCCACACTCTACCACTTCAGTTACCACTCAGTTAATCCCTGTCAGGGCATTAATTCACTGATTGGCTTAAGACTCTTATAACCCAATCATTTCTCCTCTGAACCTTCTTGCATTGTCTCACATGTGGGCTTTTGAGGGACACCTCACATCTAAACCATAACAATCGTAATAACCTAAATGTCACTGGCCTTCTGTTCTATAGCCCCTCAGTCCCTTCAAAACTCATCACAGCCCAGAACAACATTTTAGAAAATTTCTCAGGAAAGGGACACACACTATGAGACACTATAATGGCTGGAGACATGGGTGAGGGTAGCTAGTTGGGAGAGGCTCACAGCCTGACGTGAGACTCATTCTGAAACACAAGAGAGGATAATAAAAGTCATATAAATAAAATTCCAGATACAAATGGAGAAAAAGAAAAGTGATTTAAGTCTGCACACTGGTGAACCTCTCAGCAAGAGGGAGACATGGCAGCTTGGGCCCCTCTACACACTGAGTGGCAAGAAGATAGTTGATGACATCTGCAGCCAAGATCTTTCTGAAATCACATGGACAGACCCATGCCCAGACACCTAGAGTAGCACAGCTATAGGCAGGACAGACTGCCATAGTCTTGTATCCTTTTCTGTGGGGGTGGATTTCAGTGACCACAATGATAAGGCTATTTGATGAAATGTTTAACCCAAGGTAAGCTGCACAGAGGACAGGTGATTTTAGTTATCTGGAAATTGTATACAAACAGTGGAAACTATACCGATATATTTAAAGAAAAATCAATGCCTAGTAAAAACCAAACCCTTCTATCCATTTAATGAAATTCTGCTATTACAAAAACTTTATAATGCCTACTGATATGTAATAAATGATGCCTCAGTTGCAAGGAACCAAGAATATAATGCAAGTGTCCTAAGATTTTGTTCTGTTTTGTTTGGTACTGTGGATTGAACCCAAGGGCACTTTACCACTGGGCTACACCCCCAGCCCTTTTTATTTTTTATTTTGAGATAGAGTCTCACTAAGTCACTTAGAGCCTCACTAATTGCTGAGGCTGGCTTTGAACTTGTTTCTTTTTCTTTTTTTAAAGAGAGAGAGAGAGAGAGAGAGAGAATTTTTTAATATTTATTATTATTATTTTTTTAGTTATTGGCGGACACAACATCTTTGTTTGTATGTGGTGCTGAGGATCGAACCCGGGCTGCACGCATGCCAGGCGAGCGCGCTACCGCTTGAGCCACATCCCCAGCCCCTGGCTTTGAACTTGTGATCCTCCTGCCTCAGCCTCCTGAGCCACTGGGATTATAGGCCTTTGCTACTATACCCAGCTTGTATTTGTGAACCAGAAGAGTCATTTCTCACAAGGAGGTGATAGATCTACTACCTTTGGGGGAGTACTTCCATAAACAAAAAAGAAAACTTCTACATGGCCAGGAAACTTCATACCTCTGCCCCCAAGCCTCTGTCCTCAATGCACCAGACTGAACTAAGCTCTGTTGGTTCATTCATGTGGCAGACACACAGTCCCTTTGATCATGCATTGTGAATAATAAAAACCTACAGGTGGGATCTTCTCGAACATTTATTGTAAGAATACAAATATTTTGCAAAATTCAAGAAATCAAAGTGACAAACATGTTTTTAAACTTTTATTTGCATTTATTTTATGCTGAATTTATTCCTGTGCCATCAGTTTTTATTTCTTCAGTTTCTCCTGGGGTATCTTTTTCTTCTGTGCAACTTTTTCTTCTGGTTTAGGAATAAATTGTTGCTTTTCAGTGAGGATCATCTGTATATAGCGAGGGAACTCATATGGGTTAATCTGATCATGAGGTCTATAAGTACAGTAGTGCATCCTGTGTGCTTTGTTTACCTGGATATGCTCAATGAGCAGAGAATCTATGTCTAAACTCTTAAGTTCAGCATTATTCCACATTTTTCAGCATGTGTAGCACAAATTCAGCACACTTTTGGGGCCACCAACCTGTGTCCACCCCAATGTTTGGCCTAGGCACACCTCCCAACTCCACCATTGTAAGCCTGGACTGTAAAATATTGCTTCTTTAAAGTGACATCTTTCAGGTTCTTGGTGGCTTTTCAAATATGCATACCCTTGATGGCTGGCACAGTTTCATGAATGGTCCTAAAATGTACATGTAGATTTGAACCTCTTGATTTGCATGATTTCATGGGTTTTTTTGGAACAAGAGAGTAGTAAACCATTTTTACAGATCATCTCAGGCTCCTTACAGAAGGGGGCAAACATGTTTTAAAGATAGAAATGAGCATACCTTAGGAGAACCTACTAGGAGGTCTTCTAAACTACATTCTATGCATGAAAGGGTATTAATGAGACTGCAGGTTATCACTCTGGACCTCATAAGCACAGCTGGCTCAACTAGGGTGAGGTGAAAAGTACCAAACCAAGTAGCTATGGCCAGAGGACTGATTGAGTCACACAGAAAACAGAAGAGTATGGGAAGATCTCAGAGAAAAAGCTCCTACTGGACAGACTAGTCAGCCTGAGACCACTGCCCTCATCATGTAAGAACAAAAATGTACTAGATGGTTTTTGACATGCCCTATAAGGAAAACATTTAAAAACATCTCTTGAAGAAGCACAAAAGAATGTGTCATAGACCATGAAAACAACCCAAACTCTGAGCTCATCCCAAAACACATAGTAGCCCAAAGTCAACTCCTGTTCATAAATATAAATAGCTGATGTCACAGGGCCAGTCCTTAAGTCAACATGCTCCAAGTGAAGTTCATGATTCTTGTAGGACTGCTACCATGCTGTAAAATTTAAAAAACCTATAGACTAAATGTTAACTTTAAAAATTCCCAGTGCTACATATGATGCTATGTAGAATGCCAATACTTCATATAAATTGAAGAATCAAAGTAAAATAACAGTATATAGGCAGTGAAAGGCATTGCTCATTCCTCCATGTGCAAGTATTATCCTGTAGTTGAGTTCTAAAATATAAAAATGCATGGGGCATGGGTGTGCACACCTGTAATCCCAGTGATTTAGAAGGCTGAAATGGGAGAATGGCAAGTTCAAGGCCAACCTGAGCAATTTAGCAAGACCCTGTCTCAAAATTAAAAAAAAAAAATGGTTGAGGATGTAATTAAGTGGTAAAGCACCCTGGATTTGATGCTCAGTACCCCCAAAACATAAATATATAAATTTAAAAAATAAAATCTAAAACCATTTGGTGGGGAGCATTTGTCTGTAATTATGGGAGCTTCTAATTCCAGGTTCCCAGATCAATCCAATCTGGACTTTGGAGAAGCCAAGGTTCTTGGTTTCTGCCTGAAATTGCCCTTCACACTCCATAGATCAGCACACTGACTGCTCAACTAGCTCAAACTGGAACTAGAGTGGAATCTACAACAGGATTTCCAACACTGTGTAAGGCAACTATGTATGACTGATGGGGAGGGAGATTGGAAAAATCCAGGAATTCCATTAGTCATCACTGGATATAGTCGACGGTTGTTTCTTCAAAAAGACCAGAAGCAGTGAACAGTTCTCTGTGTGAACGAAAACGGGCAAGGGAAGCTCAGAACATCAACCCGAATACAGGTATGCAGCAGGCAACCCAGTACCAATGAGCAACCTACACACTATATTAGTGGAATCAGCACTGTGGGCTGAAGGGTTATATGCAAATCCAGATGGCTCTATAGGAGATGATTCAAATTGTATACTGCAGTTACGTATGTTTCTCATATTCTTCCCACCTTCTCTAATATTACCATGCACTAATTTTCCTTAACAAAAAATCTGATTCCTGACAGCTGCTGCCTGCTCCTCAGCCGCCACCAGAGCCACCCGCGCCAGCCAGCCAGCCCCGGCCATGGACCACCCGCAGTGCCACAGCTTACCCCAGGACCTGTCCGACTCCTTGAAGGAGGCCACCATGGAGGTGCACACCCTGGCAGAGAATGTCGAGTTCATGAGGAACTTCCAGAAGGGCCAGGTGACCCGAAAGGGCTTCAAGCTGGTGATGGCATCCCTGTACCACGTCTACGTGGCCCTGGAGGAGGAGATCGAGCGCAACAAGGACGACCCGGTCTTTGCCCCCCTCTACTTCCCTGAGGAACTGCATCGCAGGGCCGCACTGGAGCGGGACATGGCCTTCTGGTACGGGCCGCGCTGGCAGGAGGCTGTACCCTACACAGCAGCCACGCACCGCTATGTGGATCGGCTGCAGCAGGTGGGGCGCAGGGAGCCCGAGCTACTGGTGGCCCACACCTACACCCGCTACCTGGGCGACCTGTCCGGGGGCCAGGTCCTCAAGAAGATCTTGCAGAAGGCCCTGGACCTGCCCAGCTCCGGAGAGGGTCTGGCCTTCTTCACCTTCCCCAACATCGACAGCGCCAACAAGTTCAAGCAGCTCTACCGCTCCCGCATGAACACTCTGGAGATGACCCCCGAGGTCAGGCAGAAGGTCATTGAAGAAGCCAAGACCGCATTCCTGCACAACATTCAGCTGTTTGAGGAGTTGCAGGAGCTGCTGACCCAGGATCCCGAGGACCAGCACCCCTCACAGACAGCAGGCCTTCACCACCATGCCAGCAGCCAGGTGCAAGGTGAGGACCTCCTGGGCTCCCATTGAAAGGGATGAAGTGCCGGGGTCCTGCCCTAGCAGGGTTCAGGGAGTCCTGAAGGATGAGTGGCGTTGCCGAAAAGGATGAGACAGGAGTCGTTCCATTGCAGCAATCTCCAGAGAGACAGCACTAATGCAGCTTTCTCTGGGTCATCTTTTATTGCAATTTTTCTCATCATTATGGATTCAGAATACGTCATTGATTATACAATTTCAAAACTTTGCCAAGAAGTGACATTTCCTTAACCATCATTAGGAGTATAGAAAAATGTAACGTCAATTTACATTTTTCCAGGATGTGACCTTTAGTTATCAATTATTAAGGGTACAAAATCATTAATAAAATATGTCATTAATTTACAAAAAATCTGATTGCTGACATCCTGACAACTACTTATTTATTTATTTTGGTTGGTAACAGGGGTTGAATCCAGGGGAGCTTTATCACTGAGCCACATCCCAGGCTCTTTTAAAAAATGTTTTATTTAGAGACAGGTTCTCACTAAGTTGCTTAGGGCTTTTCTAAGTTGCTGAGGCTCGCTTTGAACTCATGATTCTCCTGCCTCAGCCTCCTGAGGTTGCTGGGATTACAGACGGGTGCACCACCGTACCTGGCTCCTGCTAACTATTCTATCAGGTGATGCGGATAAATCATAGAGATCAAACCTGCCAACTGGAAGGATTTAGCTTATCCAGGTACTCAAGGATGGGGAGTTAAGAGAAGTACAGTACAGCCCCCTGGGCCAACAGAATGTGGACATCAACATATTTATCTGAATCATCCATAATCAGGTTTTACACTGCATTCCTCAACCAAACTGACTGGGATAAGTATAGGCAAAAGCAACTGCTCAGACTGATAACTTGTCCTGGATGTTCCTTTGCACAAATTCTACTTGAGGAAGTTCTCTGCACACACCTGACTTTGGCCAGGACTCAGGAATACCCACAAGTGGGGAGTAAAGGGAGGGAACTAGTATCTCATGGTAGAACGTTGTATGGGCAAATCCACAGTAAAATACAAAATAAAAGTTTAATTCTCTTGGTAAAAGAGGGAAGAAAACTATCCCTTCTATTTTCTTTGAGTATTTCTTTTAGAAAACTTGTTTTCTTTTTCCTTCTCCACATTGCAAAGTATACAAATCTTTTTAAAAGCTAAATAAACTTCCTGCCAATATTACAATCAGGATTGGACAAAGATGGCCATACCACCCTGAGCACACTTCATTATTCTCTGATCTTTTGGGCCCAGTTAGTACCTGTGTAACGGTGGTCTACTTTATGCTTTGAATATAGCCCTTGCTGCTCTGCCATTACAACTTTTTAAAAATACTTACTAATTTTTTAATTTGTTCTACTTAGTTGTACATGACAGCAGAATGCATTTCAATTCATCATACACAAATGGAATACAACATCTCAAGTTGTGCATGGTGTAGAGACACACAATTCATGCAATCATACATGTACCTTGGGTAATGGTGTCCATCTCATTCCACCATCTTTTCTACCCTCATAACCCCTCTTCTTGTAACTAATTTTTAAAATGGACATATTTCTCTTCTTCTCTCCCTGCTCCTCCCTAATCTCTCCCCCTCCCTAATCTCAGGGGAAACAGGATTACCTTTCTTCCCCATCCTAGGCAGAGTTAGCTGTCCCTGAGCACACACCCTCCATAAGAATGAAGTAATCCAGACATTGGGGGTGGTACCAGAAAGTCTCAGAAATGACTATCTGCCAAATTAACAAGTGAATGTCAACTCCAAAAGAGAACATATGGAATTCAGCCTTTGGGTCACTTCTTTAAAAACCCCTGTTCCTGCTGATGGGCAGAATCACAGCTTCTGGGACAGGAGTTCTTTGTGTTTCTCCTTTGCTAGCAAAACAATAAAACTTTTTTTCCTTTTTCTCAAAACTGTGTCCTTGTTATTGGATTGGTATCAGAGAAAGAGACCGAGGTTTTGGCAACACTTGGATGGAAGGAATGTACAAGCAGCTAGTAGCAAAAACATGTGGACTGTATGAGAACTAGGGAAAGGGGTAGAGGGGACAACAGTTGAAACCACAACCTGAGCCAGGCCCTCCTGTGACAGACACAGGGAAATGCATGTCACAAGCAGCGCCCAGGCAGCCCAGGAAGCCACAGGAGAAAGAACTGGAATATGAATCAGATGAGGGACACAGCACATCCAGGTTCCAACCACTCAGCAAAAGCAAGAGCAGCTCCTTCTCACAACTCCCTCACCTGACTCACCTGCCCAACATCAAGAGAGGGTGCAGAGCCACCTACCTCCATGGCCATCTTCACAGCCTAAGGCTGATCCAGCACAGCCTTCACCAACACACAAACCCAGCATCCTTGGGGTAAATGGGACATAAGAACCCCACACACACACACCACCATCCTAAATGTTTCAATTTGCCGAGGACCATGACCTCTCATATTACTCACACTCAGCAATGTGCACTGAGCCAGGCTGCCCCACAGATGAGGGAACAGGAAAGGTGCATTTCCTTGAAGCCCTAAGATCCATCGCACTTTCACACCAAAGTCCCTTAGGCTAGAACTGTCTGTATCTTCCTCATGCTATGGAGCAAACTCACTTTCTTACTTGAACCCTTAGGGGACTTGACACTGGGAGACCATTGTGTCCCCCACCACAAACTGCAGCTGCACCTTACCCTGTCACAGTCCCAGTGGCTGTAGCACTGTACGGGATGCCCACATCTCTCTCCCTGGTGTTGGCCACACCCTTTCCTTGAGAGTGCAGCAAGGTCTCCCAGGCAATGCAGTCAGCCCTTGGGAGGACCCCAGGACCCCTGGGTGGGACCACCAAGCCACCAAGGCTTCCAGGACACACAGAGGAAGTGACACCATCAGTTTGTGGTCTGTGGCCTGTAAAACTGGGAACAGGAGGGGGGTTAGGCCACCAGCCTGGAGACCTGACCCAGAGGTTTCTGCATAACGAGGCTCCAAACTTCACCCATCTTACATCATTGACAGAACCCATGGGTTTTATTTCCTCCCACTGATACACAGAGGGTGGTCAGAAGAAGCAAGCACAAAGCTGAGCACAGGAGCCTAATAGGCCTCAATTTCTGGAACACATAATGTTTGTCACAAGTTTCCCACCAGAATCCAGTGTCCTCAGCTCTGCACAGTGCTGCTGCTCCTGGCGCTCGTCCCATCTCGAGGCTGGGAGCCCCTGAGTGAGGGGCCAGGTTTATGTGCTATTCCATCTTTCCTGATCAGAACAGTCCTCCCCTGCTCTGAGCCTCTAACCTCTGTAGTTCTTTTCATTAAAAATCAGACAGCCAAGTGCACACCTGTAATCCCAGAAACTTGGGAGGCTGAGGCAGGAGGATTAAAACTTTGAGGTCCGCCTTAGCAATTTAGCAAGACCCTGTCCCGAAATAAAAACATTTAAAAAGGCCAAGGATGTATCTCAATGTTACAGCAGCCCTGAGATCAATCTCCAGTTTTGGGGGAAAAAAAAGTACTCATTTCAGTGGGTCTTGAGAGGGTTAAGTGAGATAAAACATGAAAAGAACTGAGCACAGTTCTGGATCCCACTTGGTATTGCTACCTGTTACACTACCAGCTGCATAAAAGAGGGAACCAATATAGCAGGGTATTAACTGACCTGAATTTTGGTTAGTGGTTACCATCTGCCTCTTCTGACTGGTCTTTATGCTCCTGAATAACAACTTAGCCACCAGGAAGACTAGAGTTGGCATTCAAGGTGGAAAACACAGGCCTTCACTTACCAAGCTGGTGGTGAATGGAGGGAATGTGCCTTTATGTTCAAAATAAATAAGGCTCTCCTTTTGTGACTCCCACATATCCTCATCTCCCCATGCATCCTGAGAGAGGCAAGCATATTTCATCTATGGGGGAAACACAAAACACTTAGAGAAAAAAAGAAATTACCCTCTGAGCAGGAGGCTACACAGGTTCCTTTGTGCAATACTCTTATCTAAGGCACTTGAGGCTGTCCAAAGCATAAAGTTATTTGCTTTATAAAACAATACAATAAAAAAAGAAAAGCCTAACTGAGAAGAGACCAAAATGATAACTGTGAGTATAATTCTATGTAGATGGATTTTCCGGGATTCACATTTCACCATATCCTGAAATTTCTAGACCTTGCTCATGAGCACATATTATATCTATAATTCAAAAATGTTAAAAAATGAGTACCTTAACCCAATGTGCTGGTAGCAGGCCTTCCCTGGCCCCTGGGGCCCAGCCCCCAGTTCCTTGTTCTGCATGTCAAAGTGGCCAGCTCACAGGGTCGTGAGGCAGGTTTGCGGTTTCCTGTTTATCTGCCTCAGACATATGTGCCTCTTTGGGAACATCTTGACCTGTTCGGAGCCTTCTGATAGGGGACGGTGGCGTAACCCAAGGACGCAGTTACTACTCTTCCCTCCTCGCTTTTGAGTAATTTCCTGCAGCTGTTAAAAAAGATATATAAGGGGAACAAATTTGGCAATAAACGCGCACACGCTTCCTCCTGGATGAAGAACCTTGGTGTCCTGTGTATTTCTTAACCCCGCCGTCTCTCGCCAGACTCAGCTCCCGTTAGCTGGACGCGGCACCAATGTACGCTATGTTTTGCACAAAATATTAGCAAATCAATTTTCTCTTTCTACATATATGATCCCTAATAGAGTTTCAGTCAAAGGCTTTGCTATAAATGGTCCATATTACACTACCAGTCGCATTATCTTTCCATCACCCATATAAATAAGAAGGAAGAAAAAACACATGAGGCAACTATGAGTTGGCAGGAACTGTTTCACACTAAGAAATCACAGTGTTGCAGGAATCAGGCAAGAAGCAGCAAAAGGCACTGGAAGAGGAGAAACCAAACTTCATTTTATGACAGCAGGCCCAGAGGAGATCAGACTCCAAATTCTGAGTGCCCATCACCAGTTTTTCACAACATTTATAGGGTACCTAGTGTCACAAATTTTGTAGTCTAAACAATACATGGTTGTGCCCAGGGTTTCAACCAGGAAGCATGTTTACAGAAGCAGAGTGAGATAAGGGGAAGAGCTGGCTCTTCTTATATCCTAGAGAAGTCATTTACCATCCAAAAGGTAGGAGTGGATTGTGCTAATTAGGTTCCATGAAGATGAGCTGACTAGAAAGGGGAAGGGAACTGACCCTTTCCTGGGTACTAATTTGCACAACAGTGTTTAGTTTATTTTGTATCCAGGATTGGGCTAGTTACTCAGAACATCTTCCCCCTTCTCATGGCCCCATAAATCCCTTAAAGGGGTATCTCCTCTGACCATGTCCTCCAAGCTAAGCCACTGGTAACTCTGAAGGACCAGAACAACCCTCTACACCTGGTTCTGGTAGTTTGGGGCTATTATAGTCACACCTACAGCAAACAGCAAGACAAGTAATGTCATTAGTCCCAGTGCAGAGGGAGATATCATGACCATTGCACTCCTTCATTCCCCATCGAATTCCTCAAGCTTCTGCTGTGTATTGACCAATCAGCCCCCAAGTGTGCAACTAGAGCAGGGCTGTAGTTTGCTCAGGGCTTGTTAGTGGGCAGATTAACATTTGGGATGGCTGTGGCAGAGCTGTCACAGGGTGGTCTCTGGAGTGTCAATCTGATTGGGTTTCTGGGGTTGGCTTTAGATGTCCAGGTGGTGGATTTCTCAGTGGTAGGTACCTTTCTAACTCCAGAGTGATGTATCCATAGGCCTATTCCTGCAACTTTAATGGCAGTGGGAGAAGCTAATATGACAATGTGGCCCCCCAGGTGGGTTGAAGTGGGTCCTTCTTCCAGTTTTCAATCCCTACAGAATCTCTGGGCTGGTAGGGATGCACCTGGTTTCTAAGTGAGAGGGGGCCCTCTCCTGGACATTTCTAGATATCTGGTGAAAGGTCTTTCCTAGGGCCTGGACCTGCTGGGACAGGCTAAGCTCACTTGCCTGATGAGGATCCCCCATTAGTTTACTTATTACAAATGGGGGTCACCCAAATAGAACCTCAAATGGATAATATTGTGTGCTTCCAGGTGTAGAGCAGACCTGGAGGAGAGCTATAGGGAGGAGATCTACCCAAGAAACTCCTGTTTCCTGACAGTGTTTAGCAAGGGTGTTAGTTAGGGTGCAGTTCATATGTTCAACTTTACCTGGACTCTGTGGTAGGTAGGCTGTGTGTAGCTAGCTCCTATTGATTCCCAATATTCAGGTGAGACTCTGGATGACTTCCATGATGAAGGCAGGACCATTGTTTGAAGTGATGGAAAAGGGCAGGCCATATCTGGGAATGATTTCTCTTAACAGAGTTTAGTCACTTCTCAGGTCCATTCTGTCCAGGCGGGCAGGGCCTCCACCCATCCTGAGTAAGTGCACAGCAGTACCAACAGCTATTGATACCCCTTTCTTGATTTAATTTCTGTAAAGTCCATCTCTAACTTCAAAAGGTGAAGTCCCAAAGGCCTGGACCCCTGGAGGCCAGACTGGCTTCAGGTTAGCATTATTTTGGGCACAAGTTACACAACTCTGGCTGACTTGGTTACACAGAGTACGGTTACAGTAGTAGTACCTGTTGCAAGCCAGCCATGGGCTGCATGTGTGCCACAACACATGGTGGATAGGAACATCTGGTGTCTGGGAATGACCAGTGGATATTTCCTCTGGTTAACTGCCCTAACACATTATGAATTTCTATCCTGCTCTTCCATGTCCCACACAGCACTTGAGATGGGTATAACCTGCCAAGATGCCCATCAACCTGCTGACTGCAAGACATCAGGAAGCAAGACTCTGCCCTTGAAACCTTATCTGTGTCTTAGATATACTCCCTTAAATAAACCACGGGAGCCATCTTTCCTTTGTGTAGTTCTAGCTCTTGTGTGCACTGGATCTATCAGGGACTCTGCTTTTGTGAATATACTTCTGACTCTCTGTCTTTTGTTCTTCACTAATTATTTTAGACTTTAAGTTCTCAGGTAGCTTATGCCCTGTTGGCAGGAAGAAGAACCCCCCAGTTAGATGCTGGCTATGGCTCCCTATAAGTACCTGGTATGAAAAGTGTCCAATTTAGTTTTTGCTGGGTGAATCCATTTCATAGTGCTGACATCCTAAACCTTGTGGGATGAAAATTGGGTGATCTGGCAGACTCACCATCTTCTGGTGTTTTTGTCCTCCCTGTATGGCAGCCCATTCTAGTTCTTCTCTGTATAATTAGGGCAATCTGGGAGACTTGGAGCCAGCAGAATTTGAGCTGTCTGCGCCGCTTAGGGACAATGTCCTGACACAGAGCCACTTCTTTGGCCACCTGACCAGCCATCTATTTCCTCTGCTCACAGGGTGCATTCCTTTCTGGTGCCCATGGCAGCACATCATGGCTACCAGAGCCAGTTTCCAGACTGCTTCCAGGAGTCTGAGTATTTCTTCTGTGTTTTTTTATTTCTTTACTTCCTACTGACAGAAGTCCTTTTTCCTTACAGATGGCCCCATGCACATGTAGAGTGGTAAAAGCATATTTCAGATCAGTGTAAATGTTGACTTGCTCACCAGTGGCATACTCTAAGGCCCTGATCAGTGCCCATAACTCTGCCTGTTGAGCTGACCACACCTGAGGCAGCACTCCTGCTTCCACCACATGTCTCTCTGAGGTTACTGGGTATCCGGCCATCCTTTGTCCTGTATGAAGCTATTCCTGCCTGTGAACAGGGTGAAGTCCAGATTTTGCAGGGGCTGGTCAGTCAGATCAGGTCAACTGGAGGAGATTTCATCTATCAGGCCCTCACGGATCCCAGATCAGCTGGCAAGAAGAATGTAGGGTTTAGGGTGTGCATAGTTTATAGCTTTATATACTGTTTTTCACATAATAGTCATTGGTGGTGGGCCATCCGGGAGCTGGTCAGCCATCAATATCCCTTGCAATCCATCAGAGCAGTGATGGCATTTGGGACTTTTACATTGATATTCTGTCCTAGGGACAGCTTGTTGGCTTCCTGAACTAAAATAACAGTGGCTGCCAGAGCTCTTAGGCATGGAGGCTATCTGGTTGCTACCAGGTCCAGTTGTTTCAATAAATAAGCCACTGGCTGCTGCAAGGGGCCAAACTCCTGGGTGAGGACACCAAGGGCAGTTCCATTTTTCTCTGCCACAAATAGGTTGAATGCCATTGTTATGTTGGGCCATCCAAGAGTGGGCACCGAGGTTAATTGCATTTTAATCTCCTGGAAAACATGTTCCTCATGGTTCCCCAACATAGGGGGTTGCTTTCCTGCTTGGAGGAGGATGGTTGGTTTGGTACTGCTCCCGGTGGTTGTGTCCCTCTTCAGAGTTGTGGTCCCAGGCCAGGTCCTCCTCTGGGGCTGCCCTTCGTGCCCAGGCCTCAGCATCTACCTCTTGTGTGGGGGCCTGTTCTTGGAGCCCCTTCTGGGCTTTGGTCAGAATGTGTCCTCTCTCCTCAGTATTGAAGAGGGTGAGGAGGAGGGGACAGCAGTCTCCACAGGTCCATCGATGGGTTTGGAAGGTTGACTCCAGGTGATCTCCGGGTGCTTGGGGCTTTTCTGAGTATGGAGGGGTTTGGTGCTTCCAATTCAGGAGGTCAGTGGTGTTGAAGGGCTGATAGTAGAAAATGGAGCGCCCTTCTAGAATGGTGCCATCTGCATTGACCTGTGGGGGCCCAAGGGTCTCATGAAGGAGCAGCTAGAGGGATCGTGGCTGCTGAGTGGACCTTGGTTGTCTCCCCATGGGTTCTGGCCTAGGGTCTTCTGGCAGAGGGGGACTGTGGCCAGTAAGACAGATGGTGGTGGAGTATCAGACAGTGAGTCCAGTTGACTGGGAGCTGGTGGCAGAGTAGTGGATACGTAGGGTGGCAGAGGCAGTGGCTCCTCTTTGGAGTCCCTTGATGGATGGCCTTGGAGGGCTTTGGAGTCGCCATGTTTCTGGCTAACAAAACCCTACACTGGCCCTTGGAGCTGATGCAGAACTGCACTCATGGGGCAGAGTCCAGGCAATCTGGAGCCAGGAATCTATGTGAGGAAACTGATCTGGGTGGCCTGGAGTTTTGGTGACAATGTGGTGAACTGCCTTGATGGTGGGGACATGGAGGGTTCCTTCCAGAGGCCAGTCACCACCAAAAGCAGGTCATTCAAGCTCACAGAGAGTGTGGAGTCAGCCATTGGCAGCTTAATCCTGTAATCCTCAGAGTAGCCCTTTAAAAATTTTTAATCCTACAGTCCAGGACTGTAGGTTTTTACTGTGTTCTTCCCATGTCCCACCCTGTGCTGATGCCACAAGACAGACCAGAGTGGGGGGTGTCAGGTAAGGCACCCACCTGGCTGTGTCCCCAAAGGGAGCTTAAGTGCTTCTTGGCAGAAGGCATACCCCTGTAAAACCCCGGCCTGTTCAGAGGTTCTGTTACAGGATGTGAACCATTATGCCCTGCGAAGTCACCATGGATCCACAGGTTAGGACTCACTCAGACTCTGTAGCACAACAGTGTGGAGCCACAGTGGGGGTCACAGAAAGTGTCCATCTGGCCATGTCCACGAAGGTAGCCTAGGTGCTTCTTGGCTGAACATGTACCTATATAAACCCAGGACTAGTCAGAAGTCCTATTACAGAACACGAATCACTGTTATGCCTTGTGAAGCCACCACAGAACTGTAGGTCAGGACTCACTCAGACTCCAAAGCACAAAGCTGTGGAGACACAGTAGTTTTGCATTCATTCACACAAGCACTCCAATGTTTAAAACATTTCCTCCTCCCTTTGGAAGTTCCCTACAATGATGCTTCTCTAAGGTGGCCATGAGAGTTGATTAAGCTCCTCTTCTGTCCTTATGGAGAAGCCTAGCTATCCTTGATCCTGGGACCTTACCTCATCTGGAAGACTGTGCAGGAGTTGTTCCAACTCTCCATGGAGTCTTGATTGGTGGTCACTGTTCTGGAGGTGCAGACCTCCTTGGCAAAGAAGATCTGGGAATTGGTGGATGGTGCTGTCCCATTTGGTCCAAGGGGAACTGTGTACTCTGGTGTGGACAGCCTACCATACCAGTAGCCCAAAGCCAGCATGGTTGTTGCTTCCTGGTTAGGGAATCAAAATGCTGTGGGAAACTGGCTGCTCAAGAAGCAGCAAGTGGAACTCAGAGAAAAGGAGAACTCAAACTTTATTTTATGCCAGCAGGCCCAGAGGAGAACAAATTCTGAATGCTGATCTGAATGTTTCTTACAACATTTATAAGCTATTTGATGTCATAAAATTTCTAGTCTACATGATAGAAGGCCTTGAGCAGGGGTTTATAGCAGGAAATATGTTTACAGAAGAAAAACGTGATAAGAGAAACTAGCTCTTTTCACGGGCATCTGATAAATCTCTAGCCTTGTGTCTGAAGCCTCAAACAGGAGTGTATACATTTAAAAGGGACTCCTAAAGACATTCATTTATAATCCAAAAGGTAGGGACCTCTGTTTAATTAGGTTTCCTGAAGAAAGGCTAACAGAAGGGGAGGAAAAAATAACCCTTTCCCCAGGTATTTGTTACTCATGATAGTATTCTTGTAATTTCAATTTAGAAATGGGTCTGGTTTTGCCATCTCATAGCTAGACTCAAACCCTGCCTCTAGGAATTCTACTCTGGGAATACCTTTCACAGAACTCTATAGCAACCCCTTGCTGTGAATGGAGCAGACACACCCTCCAAGCCCCACCCCCAACACACACACTGCCAAGAAGGGAAGCTGAGAATGGGCGCTCTGACTAGCTCCACAAGAAGAAGGAATTGACAGCCCCTGACTACTACTCTTGTGTGCAATACATACTTCAAGAAAAAACAAAAATAAATTCAATTAGGAATGATAAGCAACTTAAAATATTATTGATAATTTTTTGACCACCTCAAAGGAAACAATTCCTTAATCTTCCATCAGGAAACTTTTTTTTAAAAAAGTTTATGTGCTGAAAGGTCCATGGACATTTGTACATATATATGTATTTGTCTTATTCTTCTCATATCCAGCATTTCTTGAAGGTGGTTATTGTCTTGACTGTGTCTTTTGAGGACTAGGTTTTGATTGGTATACTTTGGTTTTATTTTACATTTTTTGTTTTATATTGCTTTTTTCCTGTGTCTCTTAATTCACTTCTCTTTTCTTTAGCTAACAGCCAAATTCTATCATTCTCTCTTTCACTCTTTCTTTAACTCTTTATCAATATTCTCTCTCATACACCCTCACAATTATTATATCCTATGTCTCTTCTGCATTCTCCCTCTTCATCTTTTTGAAATAGCAAACCTGTTTATGAACATACTGTTTCTACTGTTGGCAATTGCTTACCATACCATTTCTGTTTATAGTGCCAATTAACATTGTAGATGTCAAAATATGAACTAAGTATTTGGTTCAATACTGTCTGTTGTTTGAATTGGTTGTTATTGTTTCCCCCTAAACTGTGATGTACTAGAAACCTTGAGGAAACTATAAATTCATAGGGTAGAAGCTCTGTTGACTCAGATTCTTACTGATAAATGTGTAGACATACAAACAGTATGAAAAACAAGGGAACAAACCATCCCAATCAAACCAAAATACCTCATTAACAGAATCCAATGATATCACAGTGGAGGAAATGTTAGAGAAGGGATTTAGAAAGATCATGGTAAAACTGATCTGTGAGGTAAAAGAAAATGTAAGAAGTGTAATCAGAGAGAAAATCCAAGAAGTGAAAGATCACTTCAATAAGGAGATAGAAATTCTGAAGAAGAACCAAGCAGAAATTCTTGAAACAAAGGAATCAATAAACCAATTAAAAACTCAATGGAAAGAATCACCAGCAGACTGGACCACTTGGACACAATACCTTTATTTTATTTTTTTATTTTTATGTGGTGCTGAGGATCGAACCCAGTGGCTCATATGTGCTAGGCAGACACTCTACAACTGAGCCACAACCCCAGCTCCCAGACTAGACCACTCGGAAGATAAGAGTTTCAGGTAATGAAAATGAAAAAACACATATAATTTGAAAATAAAGTTGACAATGGAGAGAAGATGTTAAGAAGAGAACTTTCATGAAATATGGGATAACAAGAAAAGACCAAATATAGGATTTATTGGAATAGATAAAGGCTTGGAAGAATGAAAGAATGAAATTATGACTTTTTCCAGTAAATGGGTGGACTGGGAGATTATTATGGTAAGTGAAATAAGCCAATCCAAGAATACCAAAGGTTGAATGTTCTCTCTGATATATGGATGCTAACACACAACAAGGGGTAAGGGGAATAATAGAAGTTCAGTGGATAAGATAACGGGGAATGAAGGGAAGGGAGAAGTTATAGGAATAGGAAAGACAGTGGAATGTATCAGACATAAATTTCCTATGTACATGTGTGAATAAAGCACAGTGAATCTCAATATCATGTACATCCACAACACTGGGATCCTAATTCGAATAAGATATGTATGTATAAAAATGTCAAAATATACTCTAATGTCATGTATAACTAAAAAGAAGAAATAAATATAAAAAACCAAATGGACATACAAGTAAACTATTTCTTTTTCTAGAAAACAAGAACAACAACAAAGCCAGTCTTAGTAATTAAGGCCCTAAGCAACTTAATGAGACCCTGTCTCAAAATAAAAAATAAAAGCAGCTGGGATGGGATTCAGTGGTTAAGTGCCCCAGGGTTCAATCCCTGGTATAAAAAAAAAATGCAATTAATACCAAATATTTTAAGGAAACACATGCAAGGCACTGGGAGGCACTTGGTCAATACAATGATTACTAACTCTGCACATTATACATAAAGGCAAACATGTCATAGGTACTAGAAGTGCACATAGCTGAGCAAACAAATGCTGAGCCCACCATGCTACCCAGCTCCTCATGTTTACATCGAAATTACCAAGTGTTTTGGAAACAGTATTGGGGAAGACAAAGTCAAAATTTAACTGAACAAGTTCAATGAAATATACTGTCATATTATTAAAGAGAAAACGTCACTGAAAGGCAGCTAATCCCATACACACTCCTTCCATTTGTTACTTTCCTCCTCTTCAGTTCCAGAATAATAAGGTCTCCGACAACAAATCTCGCCAAAACGTCCAAGACCAAGATTTAAACCAACACACGCTACCAATCTCTACCCTGTAAACACTGCTGTGAAATAAAGGCACCAGCGGCCCCCTGGCGGCCAAGGACCATTGTTCGCTGCTGGCCACACCCGCACTGTCATCCACACCAGCATCTCTAAGGGATGTGTGTGAAAAAGCAACATTTACAAGAATAAAATGACCTGAAAGGTTGGTCCTGCAACTGCTCTGAGCACAACACTGGGCTCCAGAGAGCTAAGGGCCCTCCCTGTCGTCCACGTGGAAGGCCACTGGACACGTCGGTTCAACACGTTAGAACACAACATATGCTTGTCCATCAAACATCACACCATGAAACACCAATTAGGAATCCAAATGAACTCAACTTACGGTGACAGTGACTGAGGGAAGGGGGCTCCTATGTCCCCACATCCACGGGACAAACTGTCTTGGGGAGCCCAACGGCTCAACCACAGCTGAACCATGACCAGTCCACAGTTGCACCAAGCTGCTCACACCCTGGGTAGGTCTTGAGAGCTGGCCATGGCCCCGCCATCCATGAAGGTCATTGGAGGGCCTGAAATGAAAGACAGGGAATCTGTGCACTCTCTCGAGGCCCACAAGCAGGAACACCGCCCATATCTCAAGACCCAGATGAATAGTTCAAGACTTTGCCCACGTTGTCATCACTTATTACGTCTAGGCGCATCCCTCAGTGTCCACATCTACCACTCAGATCTTGGCCTGTTTCCTGTTGTTGCTGAGTTGGGAAATCTGGCTCACCCAGTTTATGCAGGTCCAATTCAATGGCACCCCTCTGTGCAGACCAAGCTGTGCCCTGCTCTGATTGTAAGTATTACATATATATATATATATATATATATATATATATATATAATGAGTTACTGGGGATGGACAGAACAGCAGTTCTTAGACTATGCCTAAACCTGAGTTACTCTACTTTATACAGCAGGAGCTTTTAAGTGCCGAGGAAGAATGGCTCTGTATTTTATTTGTACAAGTAGACAGACACATAATTATGCTAATAAAATGACTACCTTTGAAACTATTGAATTAATGAGAAGCACGTGGATGCACAGGGCATCAAATGCATGTCAGAAAAAGCTAGGCCCATGAGCCTATGGAACACACCAGACCACCAAATGAAGCAATCCCCTCACTCGAGGCTCATAAAAGGAGGAGCATCCAGAGACTGGACACAGACTTTTACTTCCTGGTAAAAGTCTGGGTGCCCTAATCCATTACCTGGTCATTCATCATAAGCCTTGCCCGGTAAAATTTCCACAGTGACCAACCGCTGAATCTCTGTCCTTGGGCTTTAGCACACTGTGGATTCTCCTGCCTGTGAAGATCACACACAGTCCACTCCAAGCTGCTGACACTCCAGGCTGACACTCTGAAACCACTGTCTTTCTGGACCTTGGCCTAGAATAGTTTGTGTTCTTTGACAGCTCTGTACCTAAACAACTTCTTGAGCTGGGTTGTATCTTCTCTGGCCACCTACAGTGACTCTTTGACTTTGCATTTATCTCTCTCTCTCTGCCTGTGCGGTTCCTTCAGCATCCTGCAGTTCTGTGGCCATCTTAACCTTTAGTCTTTCTGTGACCTATTTATGCATCATCGTGTGTGGTGTGAGGTGTGACTTGGCTGTTATAGAAATGAGAAATTAGGACAGGAATAAAGTAACTTGTGCTCACCAACCTTATGACCACCGGGTGACCCACAAGTATTCAATGAACTGCTGCTGATGAAAGTGGCACAGTCTGTGAACTTATAGTGACATTGAGGAAAGACAAACATGTCTCGTCTTTGTTAATGACAGAGCTTGCTCACAATACTCCTCCAGGAAACCTTCCAAGAGTTACGGCTCTTGCCCTACAGGTGAATGAGCATTCTTTGCTATTAGGTGAGCACATGGGGACACATCAGAGCTGGGATGCTGGGGAAGAAGTGGTCTCTGAGATGACTAATACCGCATGGTCTAGGATCACCTATTCTCCTTGTGCTTCACAGATCATTCTGGCCCATTCACACTTCATACTAGGTCAATGTCCTGGCCTTCAACCTGTGTGGGAAGAATGAGCACCGTCTCATTAAATACTGTGGACTCTAGCATGTGGTCATGCGCATGGGCTATAACAACACTCCTTGGATTCACATCCCATCTCTTGTTCACGCGATGCCTGTGGTGAATCTGAGATGTATGAGTTCTACACAGTCCCCCATGATGTCCCCTTGCCAATAATCTCCAACCAGCCACAGTGATATCAATCCCCTGAGCAGAATGCCGTCCCCATATGTCTCATGCCGCCCCCCAGACCCCTTACAGATGCAGACTGGGCTTCCTTCACAAGTAAGCTACTTGTAGTGACAGTCACAGGTTCACCTCCAGGGCTGCTTCCTGTCAACTCACACTTGGCACCTGGCATGCTGATCCCCCACACTGAAGTGTGGGGCGGGAAGTAAAATTCCATGCTCTGTGGTACTGGGCACCAACCCTCGACAGAGAGGCTCCCCACCATTCTTCGTCTCATGACCCTCCTTTTTCTCTTCCTCCATTGATGAACTGTGTCAGGAATACAGAAATGAACAGGCAACAGCAAAAGGAATGCCTCTCTACCCAATTCCCAGCTGAGGATATGAAACTTCCAACAGAAGGACTCTACTGGTCCCCGAAATCAGTGCTACTCTGGGTCTGGACTTCTTTCTTCCCATATCTGTGTGGCTGGCGCATAGAAAAGCACAGGCTGAAACCAAATAGTTTTGTCCCATGACGTCACAGTGCCCCAGTCATGTCCATCTGCTGGGTTCCTTCTTCACCATGGCTCACTATCCATCAGACGTTTGGCATCACTTTCAAGCTACACCATGCCTTTGGTGGCCTTGGTATCCCACCCAGTGAGTGAGTATTCAGTCCTCTCTCTGTCCTGTCCAAGGTGATGATCACAGCTCTCCTCTCTCAGGGTTGCCGTTTCTCACTTCCTCCCACTGAGGAAGCCTGCAGTGGGAAAGGCAGTGAGCTGTGCTCTGATCCTTCCACCTGGACGTGGTCCCATCTTCCCTCCACCCCTTCTGAGGTCTTGTTATGCAGGGTCTGTTGAACAGGGGATAGACACAGATCAGACTCAGTGGCCCTTATCTGAATGGAGTTCAGAGGCTCTGTTCATCGCATTTCTTCCTCTTCTGGGGACTACCTTCATACCTACTTTGGAGGACACATCATTGAGTGTGCACCTTCTGCTGTCGCAGACCCATGGCCTCCATACTGAGAACTCCCTCCCGCCTCCAGTCACTCCCGCTTACGTGTGATTTGGACTCCTTCCCACTGATTCCACCAAACTTGCAGGGTGACAAATGAAGCCCCAACTCCACCCCATGGCCACCAGTGGCCTTTTGGAAGCCCTGTCCCTAGTAATTCGGAGGTGGAGGTTATTTCCACAGGTCCGATCAGCCAACCTTAAGGTGCTCTGAACATGACCCACCCTTGGCTTCCAATCCCCGCACTTGGCAATGTTAGTATCCACCTTCTTAAGGGTTGATGGCCAAAGCTCACATGCCTGTGGCCCTGGAGTAGCACCCAGATGTGTCACGAGTACAAAGTCTATGAGAAATGAAAAATGTCAAACACAAAGAAATGAAAACTCAGTTTCTGTTTTAATGGTTGTGTCAGGGGAAGGATTTGTTTAGCCACAGCATTCTCCTGGGCTTCTCATCAACCTCAGGGAACTTGAGTGCGGGAGTCACGTGGTGTTTGGGCAGTGGCCAACTCCACCCTGGTATGGCTTGGGTCAGTTTCCACAGCCACTGTGCCAGGTGCATATGACTTCTGTAACTCCCCAGTAGTCTACCTAGTAAAACACTCAGCAGGGATTGAGAGGCCAGGTTGAGTTTCAGGTATTCATCTGCCTTTCTCTTGAGTCTTGTGGGGCTGGTGCTGGAACTGACTTCGCAGTGCTATTTATCTGTGATCACTGGCCTCCACAGATGGCTGCAGAAACAAGTCACAAGAAAGAATACCTGTCAGCATGGCTGGAGTCCAGAATTATCTTTAGGAGAAACCCCAAATGGCCCAGAAAACTCTAGACATGTATGCCTACACACACACACTCTCTCTCTCTCTCTCTCTCTCTCTCTCTCTCTCTCTCTCTCTCTCTGTCATGGGGTGTGTTTTAAGGGCACAAGTGAATCAAAACGTCGGATGTTTGATCTTCACCTGTTCATGAGTCTATTTCTGAAATCTTTGTTTTGGTTCAATGACACACATTTGTCAATTGCTCTTTCTATTTCCAATCCTTACAGTGAATTTGGGTATTCAGTATAAGAAGACCCCTGTCATATATTCCTGCACATTTTCTCTTCAAAATAATTCTAGGGCATGGCCTTCCAGGTTCACACACATTCACATTCTTGTTGTGATTTATGTTGGGATTGCACTAAATTCATAGATTAATTTAGAGTACAGTGGGCACAATTTCTTCTTTCTTTTAATTCCCATGAAAGGCTTTAAAGAAGGCCACAAAGAAAAAAAAAAAGCATCAAACCTCGATAATATTTCATTCAAATGGAAGAGTAGAGTTGGAAGAGCATACTCAGATGTCACCTTTACCATTGCTATGATCCAGGGATAAAAATGAACCTTTCAACCTTCGTTACATGTCATTACATGTTCATTTCATACTTAGTAACTCCATAATTTCTTGTTTGTGTGATACATTAGTTAATTGACATTTACCCCTTTAAGCAGTTTTTTTTTAAAGAGAGAGGAGAGAGAGAGAGAGAGAGAGAGAGAGAGAGAGAGAGAGAGAGAATATTTTAGTTTTCAGCGGACACAACATCTTTGTTTGTATGTGGTGCTGAGGATGGAACCCAGGCCGCACGCATGCCAGGCGAGCGCGCTACCGCTTGAGCCACATCCCCAGCCCCCCTTTAAGCAGTTTTTATGCAAAGAGATTTATCTCACATTGAGTCAAATTCCTCCCCAGCTGTCTCCTATTCTCAGACTCCCAACTTTGTAAAGTACAATGATTATTTTAAGCTACTGCAGTAGTGACCTAGTCTGAACGCTATGTCAGTTCTCTGGAAAAGTTCTTTGACTTTGAGGCTACATAATGTGCCCCAGAAAAGATGTAAAATATTTTTTTTGGGGAAATAAAAAGCATCTTGAAGTATGTGATTTCTTTGAGTGGGCACCATTTCAAGAATTAGTCTTCCTTTACAGAACAAAAGGATATTTTAAAATATTATTTTAATATGAGTATACAATCAATGTAACTCCACATCATGTTCATCCACAAGTTTGGGATCCTACTTAATAATATTTCAAGATGCACTCTATTGTCATGTATATCTGAACCAATAAAAATGCATTTATATAATTAAATTAATTATTCTTTTAGTGCCCAAACAGGAAGCTCTTAAAAGTCACATGTGTATTTTCCTTATTGTATTCATAGATGCTTCATTACGTTTTTTGACCACAGGCAACAGGATTTTTGTTTCTCTTCTATTGTGTAATTATTAGAAGGTTATGCATTTTCAATGCATTTCAGTGATATCAGACAAGCTCCTCTGGCCCACTTTCTGGGCCATGACCTTGGTTTTCTAGCAAGGTGATTCCTTGAAAAGAGAAAGACAATCTGCCACTTCCTTTGTTAACCAAATACCCCACACTAAATTGTTGTTCCTCTCCAATTAGTTGGAAGCACCCATCTCAGCTATCAGAGGGGGCTTATGGGTTTCTTTGTGCACTACAAGGAAACCTGAACCATTAAGCCTTCCCTGCCAGTCAAGGAAAGAAATGTGTGACCTGGGTCCCTCTTATAAGTATCAGTTCCCTTGGTGATGCATGAAACAGAGGAGGCCACCAGTGTGGGGACAAGCTGCCTATTCCCAGAAGAGTCATTTTAGCTCACAGCCTGGTCCTCACCCTTGGACCTGTGACAGCCTGCAGGAATCCACATCCTACCTCTAGAAGATGCCCACCGGTGTCATTCCTTAATGCTAAGAGTACACTTGTTCTACATCAGAGACCTGGAAGGTACCTTGGCTTCAGAAGGGTGACTCTTCATCTCAACACCCAATGTTTCTCCATCTAAACACCCACTGATGTGAATGGTGTCTTATAAAAGCAGTGACTGCACAGTCATGACCAAGTCTGGTCCAGAGGTTGACAACTGTGGCATTCCACCAGGAACTAAGCTCCTGATTGAAACACAAGACTGAACAACTGAGCATTGCCCAGGGGCCCTGTTGAGATGTCATGGATGTAGTGAGGCACACAGGTCTGTTGGGAAGATTTTGCACACAGACCTGTTCTCAGAAGGTCTGTTGGGAAGATTTGGCACAAGCCAGGGAAAAGTTCTGAGGATGAAGAAACACAGGTTCTACCAAGGGAATAGCTAATGCAGATGTTCCCATATCCAGATAATGTCTGCCTCCTTTCATGGCCCTTTCCACTCACCTAGTCATCACTGAACCAGGAAGAGCTCAGGGGCAGGGGAGGCCAGTATGTAGATCCCACCAACTTCTGTGGTTCCAAGGTTCCAAGGCCCATTGTGCCTCACGAAGACTTTCATGAGGCTTAACCAATAAGGTTCTAGGACTCAGAGAACCTGAGTGAACCACGGAGACAGAGACAGTGGCCTCTCACTACTTATCCTGGTTGCCTCTCGCTCCGCTCCGCATCACAGCTGCCTCTCACTCCTTGTCCTTACCCTTAGCTTATCTCGTCCTCAATAACTCTCTTCCAGAGAAACCACAGTGGTCTGACAGGTAAGACATCCTGACATAACTGGATACAATGGCATCTTTTGGGCCACCACCCACATCATCTATGTGGTGACTCCCAACCCTGCTGGGTACTGGGGAGAGGGCAGGGGACAGTTGTTCCTTCCAACTGATAGACTCTCCAGAGGGAAGTGGGTAGGGGCCCAGGCTGTGGATAGCACATTCTCACCTCCCATCTCAACTCTGGGTCACCAGGGATGAACCCCTTCGTCTCTTCTAAAAACCAAACACTGAGAACACCTTGGGCACCTACTTCTGGCCTTGGTACTTTGTCAGATTCAAACCAAGTACTGCTCTAGGCTTCTGGGGGTGAGTCATGGGCAGCTCTCTGTGGCAATGGGGCTGGCAGTGGAGTGCAGGCTGGTGGGGGACGTGTTTTGAGCTGTTTTGGACTCCATCTGCTCTGTTGGTGGCCAGTTCTGAGCTCTCAGGACAGACCTGGCCTTGCGAGGGCTACCTGCCCTCTCCTGATTCCTCACTGTTGTCCTAGCCCTGGCTTTTTGCCCTTCCAGACCTTAAACAGGTTTGTCAGTACTTAGTTCCTGGCCTCAGATCCCTTCCTTCCTGAGATGTCTGTGGTGGTTTCTTTTTAACTCTGTCCTTGGCAGATTCAGGGAGCAAGTCAGACAAGTTCCTGCCTTCAGCAAACTTGGAATGAAGCGGAATTGGCCAAGGGAGCTCACAGTTACCATACAGCACGAAGGGTCCCATCAGTCAGGCAGTCAGAAAGATTCGTGAGAACTCTCACATTTAGCCATTGAAATGGGTCGTGAAAAGGCGTCAATGGAACAGAAAACAGATACTAGGTATAGATCCATTTATATGACAGAAGGAAAGAACTGATAAAGTTGGTACCGCAAATCAGAGGATGCCCCAAACCTATCTCTTACAACCATTGCTGGATGGCTGTGTGTGTGTGTGTGTGTGTGTGTGTGTGTGTGTGTGTGTAAGAGAGTGAGAAGAAAAGACCTTTGGTCCTGTTGATCATGGAGGTTTCTTTATCTTTTTCAGGCTTTATCAGTTGTGCTGTCTTGGTGAAGCCATTGGTAGAGTCCACCGGTCATGGACAAAGAAAATGCCATGGATACTTCCACCCCACCTGAACCGAACATGGTGGAGAAGACAGATCCACAGTTCAAACCCCGTGGGGCCTCCAACAACATACTGACCTATTTAATCAATAGACAACTGGGGAGGCCCAGATATGATGTAGACCTGTCCAAGTGGGTGTGGATGCTCACATGAGCTACCCCACAGTGGAGTGGCCTTTGCCACAGTGTCATTTTGTCATGGGACTCCCCTATTCATCTTTATTTGGAACTATATATTTGAAAAAAATTACAACAAACCTTACCCATGTTTGATCCAATAATTAATTTGTGCTTAACTCCTGTTGGTTTCGTGTGTGTTTTTTGTCATAGTCGCCTTGGGTTACAGTGTACAGGGGATCCCAACCATCTCAACACTCCATGCAGGGGCTTTCAGACTGAGAGGAATGGTGACATCATTCTGCCCGTCACATCTTATCTACCATTAATTTGAATACATGTGAAGGCATACCTTTGTAGGACTTGGACACTCAATATTAAAGACTCGTCCCAAATCATTTGGAGAGACATTTAACATAATCCCATGTAAAACCTAATGGCTTGCCCAGATGAGAATGAAACAGGGATTGGACACGAGACAAACTGGTGGATAAATGCCTGGACTTTCATTTCTAATTCATTGCTAAGTCTTTCCTTCCTCTTCTACTCTCCCAATGCATGGAATCTCCCTTTCCTTACCCTTGAGCACTGATTGCTCTGCTCCAGCAATGCTTGGCTGTGGGGAGAGCGAGGAGGAAGCACTGAAGCTAAAGGAGGATCAGGGATGCTAGAGTGACACATCAGAGGAGGAGGAGATAGCCAGCCCCCTATACTCCATGGTCATCCAAGTGCAAAGAAAATTTATCATAGTGAGCATCATGTTGCAACAGGGAGACATTGTAGCATGATTCCATTGAGGGAAAGAAGCAAGCAGGTCAGAGGTGTGTGCTGGATGGTGATAAAGGCAATAAAAAGCATTGGAGCAGGGCTTACGCATGTAAAGGGTTCCACGCTACCACAGCAGGAGCTTCTGGTGGAAGTCTGTTCTCAGCTCAGTGGGACGTCAGGGCATTTTGTGCAAGTCCTCCACATCTAGTGGCTAGTTCCACAGTCTCTGTGCATGGAGCTGTAGCCTTCCTCCACACTTCCAAGTTTTCCTCATTCACAAACAGTGGTGCTTCCCTTGTGACAGCTGCTGGGATTACAGCCTGTAACACAAAAGACAGAATCCCAAGTCCTAATGGAGTTTGGCTACTGTCACTGCTTCTAAGCATTCTGATCCATGGAGCAGCTCCTGGGAGAGAAAGGGGCAGTGGGAGCTGTTGTAGCTGCAGGTCTCTGGGAAAGTCCTCCTTCCAAAGCAGCCCCATACCCTGTGGGAATCACAGAGAAGTCTGAAGTGGGAGATACATGGACTGTGGATTCTGCCACCTCCTACTGGAGTCTCCATTTTGACCAACATGGAAGCATGTTCCCTGAGAGCAACAGTGGATTTGGTCAGCCCAGTCAGGTTATGAATCAGTCACAGCCCTGATTCCAGACTCCTCTCTGGACAGAGGGAATCACTTCAGCCCCTGGGGAGCATCAGTTGTGGGGGTGGATATGTTCCCTTCACCTTTGTAAATGGCACAGCCCAGAATGCACTTGCTTTCATAGGCAGGCCCAGCACAGCTGCCCTTTAAACCTTTTGCCTCAGAGATATGTTAATTTTAAGGCTGTTTGCCATAATTTGGGAGGCAAGTCCCCATCATCTCACCCTCATCAGGGAAGCATCCTGGTTTCCCTAGAGGACTCTGGAAGCAGGAAGTTGCAGGTTGGGTTAAATATGTGTTTTCAGCAAATGGAACAAAAATAACATGAAGATATGAGCAGATGTCACCACAATTTTTTGAAGTTCCAGAGCTTCCAAATAGCATGCTAGAGATGGGTCTAGATGGGCTGATAGGGATGCAACCATGAAAAAAAGAAAAATAATGATATTGAGCAGAGGTTGGCAAACTATTAAACTATTAACTATGGTCCAAATCTGGCCTGTTCCCTGCTCTCCCCCACACCCACCCCACCCCAGGGAACCTCTATCACTTAGCTACAGCCCCAGCCCTTTTTATTTTTTAGAGACAAGATCTCACTAATTTGCTAAGACTGGCCTTGAACTTGGGATCTCCTTGCCTCAGTCTCCCTAGTCACCAGGATTATAGGGTTGTGCCATCATGCCTGAATCTGGTTTGTTTTAAAGAGATTATTATGACCTAATTCATACAACATGTAATTCACCCTTTTAGGGTGTCCATTGCAATAATATTTAATATAGCTACAGCACTGTGTCTCCGTCACCACTGACCATTTTACAGTATTTTTGCTTATTAAAAAAACCCTAGTACACATTGCTTGTTACTACCTATTCCTCCTGCTCATTTTGTAAATCAATTTTGCTATAACATGACCACATCATTCGTTTTCTTGATGTCCATTGCTGATTTGGCACCACAATGACAAAGCAGTTACCACAGAAACCATATGGTTCTTCAAAAATTAACTTGTCCCCCCTCATGCCACTAGTTAGCATAGTGTCCCCCATATGTGTTCCTCTTCCCACAGATTATCTGGAATGCTGTTCTGGGTGTGGGACTAGGTAAACAAATGGCAGCAGTGACATGTAGGTTGTTACTATGAACCTCTCTCCATCCTAGCATGCAGCTTCATAGTGGTCACAGGGAATCATTTTTCCACTGAACCTAGTATGAATCAAAACTGTAAAAAAAAAGACTGCAGGAAAGAAAGAGAGAGAAGGGGCGGGGGGCAGCTCATCAGTAATATAGGTTTATTTGGGACAAACAGAGAGGTCCCAATGGAGATTAGAACTATCTTCCACTTACAGCCTAGGGAAGTTATAGGGGAGTGAGGGAGTGGGGGAATTTTTGCAGTTAGGACATTGCTAGTGCGCTGTCTGGGAAGGGTCCTTGTGGTCATTACTTTCATTCTTTGTGGTAGTCACTGTTCCATGTCAGAACAAGGTGTTTCTCTGGGTAGCAGTCCCAGATAATAATTCCCTTTCTTTGTGTAATGATGGAGTATTGTTTGGGGTTTAGGTCAGTGTGGGTCAGAGTGACTGTGGTGTGAGAGTTATTCTACAATGAAAAAATGTTTCAAAATGGCCTTACCTAGGTTGAGTTCTCCCTAACAAAAACTTCATCTTAAGTCACAGACAATTCATGCCAAGACACATGCCCTAGGGCCACTTATGGGTCCCAATCCAATATTCCTGTCCCTGAACATGAAGTGAGTATGGAAACTGCCAACCTACATCCACTAAATCTATCAGAGAGGCTCATTAGGATCATTTGATACAACAGAAAACAGCAAAACCTCAGAATAGCTACAGATGACATGATCTTATATTTAGAAGCCCAAAAAATTCCTCCAGAAGACTTCTAGACCCATAAATGTATTTAGCAAAGTAGCAGAATATAAGACCAACACTTATAAATTAATCACATTCCTATACTCCAATGATGAATATGCTGAAAAAGAAATTTGGAAAACTATCCCATTCACAATAGCCTTTAAAAATACTTGGGAATCAATCTAACAAGAGAGGTGAAGGACCTCTACAATGAAAAACATAGAACATTAAAGAAAGAAACTAAATAGGACTTTATTTATTTATTTTTATTTTTATTTTTTAAAGAGAGAGAGAGAGAGAGGAAAGAGAGAGAGAGAGAATTTTTTTAATATTTATTTTTTAGTTTTTGCCAGACACAACATCTTTGTATGTGGTGCTGAGAATCGAACCCGGGCCACACGCATGCCAGGCGAACACGCTACCGCTTGAGCCACATCCCCAGCCCCTAAATAGGACTTTAGAAGGTGGAAAGATCTCCCATGTTCTTGGATAGGCAGAATTAATATTGTCAATATGGCCATACTGCCAATGTAATTCCCATTAAAATTCTATTGATGACCAGGCATGGTGGCACATGCCTGTAATCCTAGCAACTTGGGAGTCTGAGGCAAGAGGATCACAACTTCAAAGCCAGCCTCAACAACTTGTGAAGCCGAAGCAACTTAGTGAGACCCTATCTCTAAATAAAATACAAAAAGGGCTGGGGATGTGGTTCAGTGGTTAAGTGCTCCTGGGTTCAGTCCCAGCCCCCAAACAAAACAAAAAACAATATTCCAAGACATTCTTCATAGAAATAGAAAAAGCAGTCACAAAATTCATCTGAAAAAATAAGAGATCCAGAGTAGCCAAAGCAATCCTTAGCAAAAAAAGTGAAGCAGAAGGCATCACAATATCAGACCTCAAATTATACTATAGAGCTATGGTAAAAACAAAACAAAACAATAACAACAAACAAAAACCTGGCATGGTACTGGCACCAAAATAGGCATGAAGACCAATAGAATAGAAGATACAGAGACAAACCTACATAAATACAGTTGTCTGGTCATAGGCAAAGGTGTCAAAAAACATATGTTGGAAAAAAAGATAGCCTTTTTAATAAATGATGCTGGGAAAACTGGAAATTCATATAGAGCAGAATGAAATTTAACCCCTATCTCTCACCCTGCACAAAAGTCAACTCAAAGTAGATCAAAGACCTAGGAGTCAGACCTGAAACCCTGCACCTACTAGAAGAAAATGTAGGCCCAACTCCCCAATTTGTTGGCAAAGGTACTGACTTCCTTAACAAGATTGCTAAAGTGCAAGAAATAAAATAAAAATCAATAAGTGGGCTGGCATTAAATTAAAAAGCTTCTTCATGACAAAGGAAACAAAAGCTTGAAGAGAGAGCCCACAGGATGAAGAAGGTCTTTGCCACCTGCTCTTCAGTTAGGGTATTAATATCCAGAACATACAAAAATTCAAGAAACTTTATACTGGAAAAACAATCCAATTCATAAATGGGCAAAAGAACTAAATTGACACTTCTCAAAAAAAGAAACATATGGCCAAGAAATATATGAAAAAATGCTCAACATCTATAACAATTAGGAAAATGGAAATCAAAACTACATTGAGATTTTGTTTCACTCCAGTCAGAATAGCAATTATCAAGAATACAAATAGTAATAAATGTTGGTAAGGGTGTGGGGAAAAAGGTATAGTCATACATTGTTGGTGGGACTACAAATTAGTGCAACCACTCTGGGAAGCAGTATGGAGATTCCTCAGAAAACTAGGAATAGAACCGCCATATGACCCAGGTATCCCACTCCTTGGTATATACTCAAAACATTTAAAAACAGCATACTACAGTGATGCAGTCACATCAATGTTTATTGCAGCACAATTTACAATAGCCAAACTGTGGAACCAACCTAGGTGCCTTTCAACAGATGAATGAAGAAAATGTGGTACTGGGAGTGATGGCACATGTTTGTAATCCCAGTGGTTCAAGAGACTGATGCAGGAGGAACTTGTGATCCTCCTGCCTTAGTGGGCTCCTAAGCAACTTAGTGAGACCCTGTCTCAAAATAAAACATAAAAATGGGTGGGGATGTTGTTCAGTGGTTATGCACCCTTGGGTCCCTGGGTTCAATCACTGGTACCAAAAAAAATAAAAGGAAATGTGGCATATACACCCAATGGAGTATTACTCAGTCATAAAGAAGAATGAAATTATGATATTTGCAAGTAAATGGATGGAAATGATGACTATCATGTTAAGTGAAATAAGCCAGACCCCAAAAGCAAAGGTCAAATCTTTTCTCTGATATGTGGAAGCTAATTCAAATAAGGGAGAAAGTACAAAAAGAAAAGAAAGAGAGAACAAAGGAAAAAAAAAAAGGAGAGGGAAATTCATCAAAATAGAGGAAAGATAAGTAAAATAGACAAAAAAGATTGAGGAGAATGAAGAAGGGATGGGAAAAGGGAAGAACAGTGGAATGAATCTGATCAGATTTTCATATGTGCATGCATGGAAGTGGTACAATGAGTACTGGCAGCAGGTGTATCCACAATGCTCTAATTAAAAAAAAAAAAGGAAACTGCAAATGGAGTGAAGAAGGATCAATGGAGTGGAGGGAGGGGAGGGAAGGGAATGGAATGGAGGGTAGTGCTGAGGATTGAATTGGAACCACTTATATTCCACAATTTTGTGATAATGGGAGCAAGTCCTAGCAAGAGACCAGCGCCCCCTGCTGGTGGTGGTCAAGATCGACGCATCCTGTCACAGCACCAATTGTTAGGGTGAGCTGTACAGCTTGTTTATAGCTGTTTCTCTAACAAAAAGTACATAACTTCCATTCAAGGGCAGGGAAATATTAATTATCCAAGGGCAGGGAAATATTAATTATCCAGCACCACACTCTAAATCTACAAATTTTTGGGAATGTCCCTGGCCAGGGGTAGTTTATGATTAGTTGAGACTCCTTTGCAAATCATACGAAATCAACCTAAACTGGATGAAGGGGTAATATGAAACTTACTGATATACATAAGCAAATAATCCAGCTTATGGCTAGTTTTGGTTTTCAGTGGGTTCTTATGTTCTTTGACATACATCCATCATTGCTTGCATATTTGTGTGTGTGTGTGGGGGGTGCATGAGCGTGCCTACACATACACGGGCACATGTGTACAAGAGGCTCATTTTGAATAATCCCTGCCTCAACCTTGGAATCAGTCATTTCTCCACTCAGTCTCTGGAACTAGAAAAACAGCATGGTTTTGCTTGATGGTTCCACAGGAATCTAAGAATTGATTGCTTGATCTTAGAATCTTTATTCCCATTCCTCTTGAAAGATGGATACAGTCATGTTACCTAAGTGCTCAAGTTTTCCTTTGCACCCCCCAAATCATTAAAGACAATTTCCCAGGGATGAGGAGAGGAAAAGAGGAGACATTGAGAAATGAAATTGATCAAATTATGTTATGTGCATGTGCAAACACATAACAACAAATCTCACTACTCTGGATTATTATAATGTACTACTACTACTACTACTAATAATAATAATAATAATAAACTGTTCTTCAGAGAATTATTTGAGAAAGGAGCCAAAGAAGGGTGCTAAGAACCTGTTGCAGGGGGAGAAGCATAGCAGGCTTATATGAGATGTAAGGAGGAGAAGATGTAAAGGCATGGAAGGTGGAAGGTGAGAGAAAGAACTCTCTGCTAGTGGCAGAAAGACTCCCTGCAATAGGAAAATTCAAGGAGGAGGATAGAAGAGGGAACAATGGGAATTTCCACGTCACCTGGAGACCCTGCCTTCTCCTTTTTCTCTAGGATCCTATAGGGAAGGCAACCTTTCACCTCTACCTTCTTACAGTTTTTCAGCTGAGCTTGACAATTAAATTGATGTAACACAGATAAGCTGGTGAAAAGCATACAAATTTATTTCACATATTTTATATGACAGAAAGTACTCACAAAGAACAAAACCCCACCAGGGGTACATCTGTATTCCCAGCCATTCAGGAGGCTGAGGCAGGAGGATCACAAATTCAAGGCCAGCTTCAGAAATTTAGTGAGACCCTGTCTCAAAAATAAAAAATAAAATTGGTTTACAGGACACTCATCTTTCCAGCCATAACAATTCAAAGGAAGTGGTACACATCCAATATAAGGACCAGAGGAATCTGGCTTCAACAGTAATTGTGGGATTTCTGTGGTGATGCCTTGGAAATAACCCAAGCTCAAGGTCCCTAATTCCCAAGAGAGATGCCTCAGACTGAATTCAGGGCAGTGGTTATAGGACCTAAATCTCTCCACTCTTACACAATAGCAAATATGGGACAGACCACTTCTCTTCTAAAAGACTGCCCACTCAAATGTATCCTCCATCACTTTCACCCTGACAATCTAAAAAAAAAAAAAGAACAACCCAGAAAACAAACAAAAAACTGACTCATTTTCTATTGCAATACTATTTGACTCCAATATTGACTCAAATATGAGCTAAGAGATTCAGAATAGTGGCCTCCAAATGGTAGCCAAAATTATGATATCATTCTGCAGAAAATGGATGGAACCAGAGACCATCATGTTAAGTGAAATAAGTCAAACTTGGAAGGTCTAGGGTTGTATGTTTTCTCTCATATACAGAAGCTAGAAAGGAAAAAGAAAAAGAAAGTGGCCAGAGGTGGGGGGGTGTCCCATGAAAATCAAAGGGATATCAGTAGAGAAAAGGAACCAAGTGGTGGGAGGCAGGGAGGGAGGGAGGAAGTGTTGGGAGTGATATTGGCCAAATTCCAACTAGCATATGCGAATATATAACAACAAATTCCATCAGAAACTACAATGCACCAATAAAAATATGGAAAAAATAGTACCACTCTGCAATTAGACTTCTCTTGCAGGAGATAAAGCAAATGGTCAGAACTCCCCTACATCAAAGCCTTCGTGGCCCTATACCAAAACCTGCTCCTGTGCAAAAACAAGATCTCACAAGGGGCCTCTAAGGCAACTTCCCTAAATTCAGATACTTTGACTATTGTTAAACCACCCTTTTGTGTCTCCTGGCGAACATCTAAAGCAGCCTCCTCCATATGATCCTTCCAGGAAGGAACCCACAGGCCACCCCCTTCTCCAAAGCTACTAATCCCTCAGCATACCCAAAGCAGGACCCATGAAGGTCTTTATGACGCTGCTGCCTTCATGTCACCACTCAGGGAGGTGGCTGGGGCAGAGGGGACTGTGAGGGTACAAGTCCCCTTTTCTGTTACAGATATTCATCAGTGTATGGAAAGACTAAGTAAATACTCAGAGGACCCAGAAAAATTTGCTGATCATTTTGAATCCTAATCATGACTCTTGATTTGGCCTGGAAAGACATTCAGTTTATCTTGACAGCACACTTCACCCCATTGGAAAGGGAGAGAATTTCTGAAGCAGCTTGCAGGGAGCCATAGCCTGGGTTGGACCTCCTACTATTTTAGTGGCACCCCCTTCTCCAGAAAATCTCAATTAAACTTCCCCAGAGACCCCCACCATAATTGTTCTTAAGACTCTCAGCAAACTTTGTGTAAAAGTATTTTCAAACAGGGGGTATACTTAAGCTTGAAGCAGCAGAGCTTGTTAAGAAAGCAACCCAAGGCCTTCACAGAGGCATTTGCATTTCAATAGACAATAGTCAGGTCCTGCAAAGCTAGCTGGAGGGAGAGAAGGGGACTATAACTGTTCCTGCCTTGGGCGCTGATTCTTGCAGACAGTGTCCTTGATTTTGTATCTAGGCCTGGGTTCCATTGTTCTGGAAAAAGCTGCTTTTGTGTGGACTTCTGCAGATTGTGAGTTCGTGAGTCCCTCCCCTATACACTGGGTATAAAGTTCTGAAACCTCCTAAACTCAGTTTTCAGAGGGATTGATGGACAGTGGCAAAAGCTCCCCTTCTGAACCTGGCTGCAGCCAAAAACCTGCTTCCTGCTTATCCTCGGTGTCCAGTCTCATCTGTCCAACAACACTATGATTGCTTCCTTGGCTATTTGATCAGCTCTTCTGTTGCCCAGGGACTCCTATGACATGTTCCTTTTGATGTCCCAGCAGTGTAGGACAGCCACCCTTTTGGGGGGAGTCACAGCTTCCAACAGCTACAAGATCTGTTCCTTATGGTTAATGGGGGACTGTCAAACTATCAAGAGGCCTCTTTCTTTCCAAATGGCTGTGTGACAAGTAACACCAAAAACATGTATTTGGAGTCTGTGCCCACATTGAGCTCTTTACTTTGTTCTTTCATTAGGGCTCTAGTTAGAGCAATTAGCTCAGTCTTTTGAGCAGAGGTCCCAATGTGCAAGGAGTAAATCTCTATTATTTTTTTCTAGGCTACCTACTGCATACCCAGTCTTCCTTTGACTATTGTAGACAAAACTGCTACTGTCTGTGAACCCTTCCTCCTCCAGGTTAAGCAGGTCAGGCAGGTCTGGGTGGCTGGCATAGGTTTGGAGATCGTTTCCTCACATGAACACTCCACCAGGAGGTCCATGGGCATTAAGGAGGCTGGACTGAATGTATTACATGATCTGATACTGATTTCAGGGTTATCCAAGAGAACTGCCTGATATTTTGTCAGTTTCTTTCCTATATCCATCAACGGCCCTTTATTTCTAAGGTAGTTTTTACCCTTTGTGGGGTGAAGACGTCAGGATGTTGTCCCCCCAAAATGTGTGTGCCTCTGTTACCAGGAGGGCTGTAGCCACCACCACTCACAAACATCCTGGCCACCCAGGGGCCACCCCATCAAGGTTCTTTGAGAAACAAGCCACTGGTCTGTGTTGCCCTGGGAATTAAAGAGTATCTACGTTTTGCTAAGAGACCCTAATCATCAGAGAAGGTAGAAAGAACTAACCAGAACTTAAAGTGGGTCCAAAGTAAATTCTCACAGGATACTTGTGAAATATGGGAGTCCCATTGCACTCATGAGAATTCAAAATTCACCTAGAACCAAGCTAAATATCAGCCCTTATGAAATGCTATATGGGCAACACTTTCTGTCAGAAGAATTTACATCAAATCCTGAAACTACCTAACTCATTTAGTACCTAACTAATGTGGGCAAATTCCAACTAGCTATTCAAACTCTAGGAAACCAAATCCTTCCAACTCCTAAGGATGGAGTGTCCCTATAAGTAAAACCAGAGAACAGGCACTAATAAAAACCTGGAAGGAAGGATTCTGAGAATCAATTGAGGCCAAAAGGGAAAAGTTACTATCAAGTGATTCTGGCTACCCCCACAGCTGTAAAAGCAACAGAGATCAACAGCTGGATTCATCTGTTGTGGAAAAAGAGAACACCATCTGGTCATCACACCCTGCTCAAGGAGAACTGGATCAGTAAGTCAGCTGAAGACCTCAAGTTCTTTTTAAAGAAGCAGCCACAAAACAGATAAACAAGTGCTTTCTGATCCTCTATCCCACCTGCTGTGGGCTCTAGTTTTAGGAATTATCTTTCTCTGTGGATTCACTGTGTTTGGGGTTCTACTATTCTTAAAGACTACACTCTCAAGGATAGGACACTTTATTGTCTTATTAACATGAGGTTACTTTTTCAGATGACTCTTATCTTATTAAAAGTCTCATTCTGCCTTTCCCCATTTCTCATCCTGACTCCAGCAGTGGTCTTTACCTTATGATCATAATTTGGCTCAGGCCAGCCTCTGGGAGAATCTTTGCATCCAACATATCTGTTCAGAACTTCAAACCTTACCCACTGTCTTCTAAACCAATCGAATTCCCGGTTGGCTAAGGACTGTTAGATATGCCCATCTTCCAGCTCTACAGAAAACACCAATATCCCAGTCCATGCCCAGCTATGGACTACCAGCAAAATGACTCTTCACCTGAAATGTCACACTGGTCATTCATTCTGGCTAATGATCTTAGATGATTTGTACAACTTCCAAATTAAAAAAGATGACCAAAAACACAATAACTGAAAGAACAGTTAAATTCCAGTCTTATCAATATAACCTTATTAAGACCTCATCTCACCTGCTAATATGGGGGAGTATATTACAACTCAAATGAGATTCAAGTTCCAGGTACCCTTCTGAATCCAGAGGGAACAGAATCCTAGGTATAACTTGGGAAAATTAAAAAAAAAAAAAACACACCTTTGCCACCACTCCTTAAAAATTACAGAGAGTCCACTTTAATTCCATGGTGACCCAAGCAGCCTCCTTTAGAAAACCAATATGTTTGTCATGGAAACCATTCTTGAAAAAGGATACCTTATTAAATAAAAACTCAGGCTATTTTACAAACAGATCCTCTGCTTGCACAGACATCTTTCCTTGGGAGATCTGCTCCACTCAGTTATAAAAGTTCAACTGAAAAGATTCTCATTGATGTAAAAAGATATTTCTTACATTTGGAAAATAAAACCCTAGGGGTAACCCCAGACCAGTTCTATGGCCCCTTCCAACTTCTGACAGAGGCCGGGTTGGCCAGAACTTTATCCACATGGGAATCTGAAAATAAGAAACTAACTCACATTTTCAATCAAACTTACCTTCTGTATGGAGACACCAGAAATATTCTTCCTATGTGGAACCAATTCTTACTTGTATCTACCAGCCAACTGGATGGGAACGTGTGCACTGCTGTATCTAGCTCCAAATATGAGATACAGCCCCTCACATTCAATCTGTAATCATACCTTTAATAACATGTATTAGAGCAAATAGGCTATACAACTAATTCTTCTCACAGTAGGACTGGGAATAGCCACTAGAATTGGTAAAAGGGTGAAGGAGATGTAGAAGGGCTTAGGCAGTCAGGGCAAGATGGCGAGTGAGGAAGTTAGAACAGGGCCAGAACAAAGGAGCATGGAGAGATCTTCTGATGAGGTCAACTTCCTGCTTGATGAAAGTGCTCATGAACACAAGCAGGGGACCCAATCAAACAGACACTTCTGTACTTATGCTCCTAAGTGGGGAATCCAATAGAAAAATGAAAACACATGCATGGACACAGGGCGCTCCAATTTATAATAGTGAAGCTAGCTAGCGTGGACAGGGGAGGAGATAAGGAAAGGAGGAAATTCCAGAGACCATAAAAAGAACAGCCCAAAACTCCTCCACTGAATTCCCAGCAATGGGGCCCCTTCTCTTTGGAGAAGTCTGTCTATGTCACTTTTGCAATAAACCTGCTGCTTGCTTACTAGATCTGTGCCTTGTTCTTCAAATCTTTGCTGAACAGAAACAATAAACCCAGCACCCTTAGACAGTAACAAGGGGAGGGTCTAAACGCCTCCCTCTCCTATTTTCAAAGTTTATCTAAAAATCTGTTCAATAACTTAGAGAAAATAGCAAAAAGTGTAATTACCCTTCAAAACCTGATAGATTAATTGGCAGCAGTCACTCTCCAAAACAGGAGGGGACTAGATTTGTTAAGTGTTGAAAAAGGGGGATTATGTCTCTTTCTGGAGGAAGAATACTGCTTTTAAGCAAACTAATCTGGAATTGTTACAAATACAACAAAGAAATTAACACTGAGTTGCTTAGGGCATCTCAATTCCTCAAATTTGTATTTCTGCGGGAAACATATATGTAGATAAAGCAAAATCCAAATACCAGTAATCAATCCTGCTGATTTCTAAATGTAATTTAGTCCGATTGTATTTAGAGAACACCAAATTTACCAATATAGAAAGCATTGAATCATTTTAATACACACACACACACACACACACACACACACACACAGAGTCAATATCAAGAGCTAATCAGCAAAAAGGCTAATAACTCAATCAACAACATTATAAAAGGGAAATATTTGTGTTTTACCTCAAACCAAGTATCAGGTTACTCCCAGCACTTGTAGTCCTCAGGTTTTTTAATAAGACAAGAGTTTTCCTCTAATTCTGCTCATGGGTGTACACAATTGTGGTTCAAAAATAAAACTGTGGGCTGGTCAGATGCAGTGGTGTGGGAAGCCATTCTAACACGTAATTGGGTGACTCCTGTTAAGGGTCTGAGGCACTTTGGCTGTGTCGAAGTTTTCCCAGCCCTTTCCTGATGAGAGAGCCCATCCGTGTGGGGGTGTGCCTGACCACTGACCCCGGGGACCCAATCACTGACCCTGACCTTGGAATGCAGCCCCCCCTCAACCTTCATTGGATGGAATTCTCCCCTGAATCTCTTGTTCCCCAATAAAAGGCTCTCTCTCTCCTGCTAGCCCTGAGTAATCCTTGCTGCCCTGCTGGGCGGCTAGAGGAGCGAACCAGAGAGGGGAGCCATCTCGGACCTAGCAATAGAAATAAGGTAACTGAGTCTGTGTGTTTTATTTCGATCTCTTCTAACTAACTTTATGCCTAGAACCTCATTAATGAAACCATTGCGCAGGCCGCGTGGTAGACAGTGGTACATGCCTGCAATCCAAGTGACTTGGGAGGCTGAGGCAGGAAGATTTTAAGTTCAAGGCCAGCCTCAGCAACTTAGTGATGCCCTAAAAAACTTAGGGAGACCCTGTCTCAAAATTTAAAAAAAGAGCTGGGGGTGTAGCTAAGTGGCAAAGCATCCCTGGGTTTAATCTCCAGTACTCACCACCCCCCACAATAAAAAAATCAAATCCCCAAAGCCAAAATCTGTGGGCTGGAGGCATACCTCAATGGAAGAGTATATGCATAGCATGTACAAGTCCTTGGCCTCAATTTCTAGCACCATAGGAAAGTAAAATAAACAAAAAATGAAATTGTGAGACATGATCTGCAAGTGTCATTCATACCCAGAGAAGAGAAAGCACTCACTCAATTTAACCTTGAATTTCCTCCTTATTAAATTAAAAATTCCCAATAATTTTCAAAGAAAACTTATGCAAAAGAGTAGGGACCGAACTGGGTTAAATAATGTGAAATTCAACATGCAATTTATTTGGGAAATTCAAAACAATGTTCAGTGGTTACTAGAGACCATTACTTCCAGGCATTCAGTGTCATTAAATAACAAATATTGGGCTGGGGATATAGCTCATTTGGTAGAGTGTTTGCCTTGCATGCATAAGGCCCTGAGTTCAATTCCCAACACCAAAAAAAAAAAAAAAAAAAGAAAGAAAAAACAAATACTGAGTCAGTCAATGCATGCAATTTTACATTGAAGATACCAAAAAAAAAAAGTTCTTCAATTTTGGTAGATTTACAAAATAAGATACAAAGACTAAAACTTCAATAAGTATAATGATATTGAAACAATTTAATGGTAATATAAAAATGAAAGTTTAGGCTAGCTGACAACTTGAGACCAGTAACTGTCATTAAAACAAGAGGCACAAAGCCAATGAAAACAATAACTTTAAGTTTTTTATTTTTATAAGTTGTCAATTTATTTATTTAAATTGTCAGATTAAATTTTATACACACTGTGTACAATACAATGTTCACAAGTATTTTTCATTATACATTGTTTAAAACTAAACAATTAACATGTGCATTACCACATTATTTATCTATTTTGGGGGAGTACTAAGGATTAAACTCAGGGCCACTCAACCATGCCAGCCCTATTTTGTATTTCATTTAGAGATAGAGTCTCACTGAGTTGTTTAGTGCCTTGGTGTTACTGAGGCTGGCTTTGAACTCACAATCCTCCTGCCTTAGCCTCCTGAGCTGCTGGGATTACAGGCAAGCACCACTGTGCCCGGCTTATTTATCATTTTAAGTGAGAATACACAACATTAGCTCAAAAATTTTCAACAATAGAATATATGATCACTACTTTAGTCACTGTGGTATACAGTAGGTCCCTACCACATACTGCTCTAATCTAAATGGAATACCCTTTCACAAATACTTCTCCTCACTACCTCCTAATGGCCCCCACCACTGGTAACTACTGGTCTGTCTTTTCCTATAAGTTCAACTTTTTTAAAATTCCCCAAATGAGGGAGATCATATGGTATTTATCTTTTCCTGCCTGGTGTATTTCAATTAATATAATGTTCTCCAGATTCATACATGTTATGTCAATGACAGGATTTCTTTCTTTCTGTTCCCAAGAAGTATTGAGGTGTGTATACATACATGTTTTCTTTATTCACCTGTGCTAATGGACACTAATGCTGATTCCATATCCTGGCTGCAAAACACAGGAGAGCAGGAATCTCTTAAACATGCTCATTGCATTTACTTCAATGTGTCCCCAGTAGTGGAATAGTGGGATCATATTGCAGTAATAGTTTTATTTTTATTTCAGAAAGCTCGTAAGTTTATATAGAAAAGGTTTTTATTATCTCCAGTATGTAACTAAAGAAAATATTGTTTTATCTAAAAGGGCTAGGATCACATTTAATTGAATAAAATTATGCCAAATACACAATTCTTCTGCAAAATATAATCCCACAGTATAATGACTGCAGATGACAGATGGTTAAGAACAGTCCCTGTTGTAAACTATCAAGAACTAAGTCAACTAATTAAGTTCTGCATTTACAAATCAAAATTATCCCAAAACATGTGCTTTCAAAAGGATGTTTATGGAGCAGGAGCAACACCAGAATTTTTTAAAAGAAAACTAATTCACACAAGAAATTATAATGTGGAAAAAAAGCACTCAAATGGTGTTAGGGTTTGGATCTGGAATGTCCCCTAAATGCTCATGGATTGAAGGCTTGGTCCCCAAAGCAACAATATTCAGAAGTGAGACTTTTGGGAAATGATTGGATCATGAGGGTTCTTAACATCCATGGATTAATCAACTGATGGGTTCATATTTGAATGGAATATTGTGAGGTGATGGAAACTATAGGAGGTGGGGCCTAGTTGGAGGAAGCAGACCACTGGGGCGTGTACTACAAGGGTATATCTAGTTCTCTGACTCCTTCCTCTGTTTCTCTCCTTCCTGGCAACTATGAGGTGAGCAACTACACCTGCCATGATATTTTGCCTCACCACAAACCCAGAAACAAAAGTACCAAGTGAATATAGACTAAAACCTCTGAAATTGTAAGCCAAGATAAATCTTTCCTGCTTTAAATTTTTTTCCTCAGGTATTTTGTCACAGTGATGGAAAGATGACTAACACTAACAAACATTAATTTTCTCTCTATATATTGAAATTTACACAAAAATATTCAAAGGCATTATAGGAGACCCAGGACCAGAACATAATCAAATACAATGAGGATGAACATGTAAAATTAAACACCAAATTGGGTTCAATTTTGGGAGTGAAAAAGCAGTAAGGGCATCCATGGTGATTGTAAGACTTTAAGTGCCCATCCAGAATATTCATTTCAGAATACACACACTGAAAACATGTTTGTTTAATGAATATTTAAAGAACAAGGTCAAATCAAAATTAAACAAATTCAAGTGATTGCAATGTCATGAAAAAAATCCCATGCCATTCTATTAGAAAATAACATAAGAAACAGGAAACCTGGGAACTCCATTCCCTGTAGGATCTTAAACCTACAAGTTCTTGCCAAGCAACCTGCTACGTTTCATATTCATAAAGTGTAAATAACACCAGACTTTTAAAATTTTTTTTTAGTTGTAGATGGACCCAATGCCTTTATTTTATTTATTTATTTTATGTGGTGCTGAGTATTGAACCCAGTGCCTCACACTTGCTAGGCAAGCGCTCTACTACTGAGGTCTCTACACAACCCCAGCCCAACACCAGACTTTTAAGGAGCACTTTTGTTGAATACAAATGATACTAAATACACAAGTAAATTATAGGAAAAAATTTTAAAACTAGAGTTCAATGACCACTACCAGATGATTCCTGATGGTTAGTGAACAAGATGAACATTAATTTGCTTATTTTCATGGTGAAATTATCAGGAAACATTTTTTAAAGATAACAACAACATATGAAGAAGATCAATTCTAAACTTTAATCAAAAAATTATATTAAGCATATAAACATGGTGCTAAATGAAATGCAAAACTGGCTGCAAGGGCAGCTGCCACAAGCTGTCCTAATCCCACACCAGATTTCTTGGCATGTTACTTTCCTCTCCTTTACTGGTCACAAATATCTGATATGATATCTCATGGACATGGCCAAGACCAAGATTAAAATGAAAACATCTCAGCAATATCTATTCAACCACTCTGTAAAATAAAAGGAAAATTAGGTCTCTAGCAGCCAAATGCTACTGCTATGTTAGAGGGACACCAGCTCAGCCATTCACATCAGCTGTTTCTCATTTTCAAGTTCAAAACCACACAAAACCCAATGATCATGAATGGGGCTGGGGTGGTGTTTTATTTAAACAAATAAAATCATCTGAAAAACTCACCATGTTGGTATATAAAGTATAACACTGAGGCCAGCATAGCTTTCACTGTCATTTATCCAGAAGCTCATAGGACACGTCTGTTACCATCACATCTGGTAAGACGTTAGGACAAATCATATACTCAATAGGATCAGAATCACAACACAAACCTCCAATTAAGAAACAAAATTATTAAACTTACACTTATGTGATCACCGTAGGCAGCCACCCAGTTCCCACATCTGGGTGGGTAACTGCTTACAGAAGCCCAGTTGTACAAACTATCCGTTAATGGTCACGTTGTAGGTCTTCTTTGCCAGTTTATGGCCCTGCCTTCAAACAACATCATTGGAGTATCTGAGATGATAGATAGGGAAACTGTCCACTCTCTCCACGTTTACAGGAGGAAACTGCCCATACCTCAAGGTCCAGTTCATACTGTAATTGCTTGTTATTCCCTATGCCATACCTCAATGCCCATATATATCTGCCTTTGCGTTACCTTAATTTCTGCTTCCTAACATTTCTGATTTTTTAAATCTGGCTCACCCAATTTATCCAGACCTAGTTCAGTCATACCCTCCTCCAGGAAGCCTTCCATATTTATTCCTCTCACCTTTACTGGTAGATGGGAGTTTTTCTTTGCTATTAGGTGGGCACATGGATAGACATCAGAGCTGGGATGCCTGAGAATGATATGATCTCTGGAATCAGATAACCCTGGGTGAGGCACGGTGTGGTGGACCCAAGACTTGCACTTGGAATGTTGGGAAACCAATTGAGGTTGCCATAACTGTGGGAAAGACAGGGGGATCCAACAAGTTAACTCATAGCAGCCTCCCGGGATTGGTCCCAGCAAATAATTCAAACAACTCTCTACTACTCTGCCCAGACTGGCTAGGCACAATCCAGGAGCCACTTGTCAAAAGAAAGGAACTTTATTTTTAGAACACGCACACCATACCACACAGCTCCTCAGGAAAAACCCTCAGAGCCCAACTGCCACCACCAGCTTCCCACAAGCCTCTCAACCTGCCCGACTCCTCCTGATCTTGAGGCCTATTGGCTGGGTTGTGTGGGCGGAGCCAAAAAAGTCCCCCAATGAGCAGGTCTGTGGTCTGAAAGGGCAGGGAAACAGCCCAATGAGCATCACCGCAGAGGAGCCAATCAGTTGGCAGCTAGAAGTTTGCTGGGGCAGCTATGAGCCAATCATCAGCTGGCAGCTGGAAGTTTGCTGGGGCCCCTTTGGCTGTGGCTCTCAACACTACTCTGTTCTGGATTTCCATATCCTTTCCTCCCTTTCTGTCTGTGAAGATCTTGCACCAGCACCACCAACAACCCCCCACCCTGACCCCATGGTTCAAACTTAGGACTTGTCCCTATCACCTCAGTGGCTTAGTCACAAGCCACCTGCTCTCTGAGGCCATCCCTGATTTCATGTTCCCTTCCCCAACCCCAACAGGAGCAATTTATTCTGTTATTTTAGGATGAATGATAGCAGAGCTTCGGATGAGCAGCAAAGATCATCAAGCATCACGAGTATTCAAGAACACAAGGGAACACAGATATTTTTTTCAGAAGGCCATCTGTGGAGTGATTTTTGCAGCTGCACTCAATTTCTGAGTCTACACAAGAGGGACCCTAGCTAGAGTTGACTACCTTGAACATTGAACTTACTACCCCCAACTGTGGAAGGGGGATCACACGGTCTCTGGGTCATGGTACTTGCATTAGCAGAGTCACTGTACACAGTTCCCTTGGGAGGGACACTCTCTAATGATAGCACTGTTCCACTCATAGGGAAGATTATTTTGAGGTGAGAAAGTGAAGCTGCATTGTGTGACTATGCAATATTTCATGATGATGCCTTACCTGCCCTGGAACTTCACAGCCAACAGTAGCTAGGAAAGATGTCCTCATAGTTTTCTTCAGAAGTCTGAAGAAAGAGCAAAATAAAATTGATTAAAATCAGTTCCAAGTGGTTAACCTTTGGGGCTGGGGTTGTGGCTCAGTGATAGGGCACTTGCCTGGCATGTGTGAAGCACTGGGTTCAATTCTCAGCACCACATATAAATAAATGAATAAAATAAAGGTCCATCAACAACTAAAAAATATTTTAAAAAATCAATTCCAAACTGTGGTTTAAGAACCTAAAGCACCAGAGACAACTGGATTACTGAGTAGTGCTAAGAATACAACTGTAATAATCCAACTGTCTACATCTAATGTCTTAGCTTCCTAAATCTTAGATGAGAAGCAGAGGGGATGGAATGGGGAGATGATAATCAATTGTACAAAATTTTACTTAGGAGGAATTCAGCATTTTTTGTTTTGTTTTGTTTGGGGAGAGTCCTGGGGATTGAACTCAGGGGCACTCAACCACTGAGCAACATCCCCAGCCCTATTTTGTATTTTATTTAGAGACAGGCTCTCACTGAGTTGCTTAGTGCCTCACCATTACTGAGGCTGGCTTTGAACTTTCGATCCCCCTGCCTCAGCCTCCCAACCTCCTGGGATTACAGGCATGCGACACCGTACCTGGCTAGGAATTCATTTTTGAGATCTATTGCACAAAAAAGGATAAGATATGAGGCAATGGATTTTTTAATAAGCTTGATTTAACCATCCCACAATGCATAAGTATATCAAAACATAATGGTATGTGTATGTATGAGTGTGTGTATGTATGTATATGTATATATGTATGTATATGTATGTATTTGTATGTATGTATGTATGTGTGTGTATGTGTGTGTGTATATGTATATATATCTCACAGGTATTGTCCATGGAGGAGGGTTTATCCACTAGAATCTTGCTGCTCCTTTATAAACTGATTAAAAGTGGGTTTTTCCAGAGTTAGGTTTTTGTGATAATACCTTGATAAAGATCCAAAAGGGCAGGGGAGTTGTTATAGGCTTTGTCCAGCAATCACTGAAGTAATGAATCTAAGAACTTAAGTAGGGCTGGGGATGTGGCTCAAGCGGTAGCGCACTCGCCTGGCATGCGTGCGGCCTGGGTTCCATCCTCAGCACCACATACAAACAAAGATGTTGTGTCTGCCGAAAAACTAAAAAGTAAATATTATCTCCCTCCCTCTCTCTCTCTCTCTCAAAAAAAAAAAAAAGAACTTAAGTAGCATGAGGAGGGAAGAAGAAGAAGACTAGGATGGTTGCAATGAATCCCATTTCCAGGAACTCCCAATTCAATCCATACTTGTTGCTGATGCTCATCCCTCTGACTGACCTTTGCAGATGGACAAATGGCTGGATCCTCTCAATGCCTGACCATTGCCCATATCCTACGTCATAGTTCACCTATGTTTCTATTATCTATGGTCACAAGTCACTCTTGTTATATCCATAGTTTATTTCACATCCATGGCCTGTCTAGAAAAATGATCAATTTGTGTTCTCTATTAAGCATTCTAGATAGAAGTTTAAGAATCTGGGCTTGAGGCATGTTGCTTGAATTAAAGTTGCAACTCTTCTTCTTACCAGCTGTTTATCTTTCAGAGCTTTTTTGTTTTTAAGTTGAAGGTATTCAGTCCATTCAGGTTGCTAATAAAAAAAATGCCCCGGACTGCACAATTTATAAACAACAGAAATTCATTGCTTGGACTGGGGCTATAGCTCAGTTGATAGAGTGCTTGTCTTGCATGCACAAGGCCCTGGGTTCAATCCCCAGCACCACACACACAAAATAAATAAATAAATAAATAAAACACTCTCTAAAAAAGAAATTCATTGCTCAAAGTCTAGAGACTGGGAAGTCCAAGATGAAGGTCCCATCAGATTTAGTGTCTAGTGTCTAGTGAGGGTCTATTCCTTATTGATGCCACTGCCTGTGTATCCTCACATGGTAGAAGGGGAAAAAGAGGCTCCTTCACACCTATCTTCTATGATTTAGATCTTAAATGTTCCCTAAAGGTCATGTGGTGGCACCTTTGGGAAGAAGAGCCTAATAGAAGAAAGTTAGGTCATTGGGGTCATGTCCTTGAAGGTGATATTGCGACCCTGACTCCTCGATTTCTGACTGCCATGAGGTGAGCAGATTTGCTCCACCACAAGCTCCCTGCCATGATGCTCTGCTTTGCCATAGAGCCAAAAGCAATGCAGTCATCCAAACATGGACTGAAACCTCTGAAAATATGAGCCAAAAGAAATCTCTCCTCCTTGTAAGTTGATTTATCTTAGGTATTTTGTCTCAGCAATTAAAGCTAACACATTGTCCTGTAAGGGCACTAATCCCACTCATGAAGAAAGACCTAATCATCTCCCAAATGACCCATTCCTTCATATTATTACATTGAGGATTCTGACAGGAATTTTGGAGGAATACCAGTATTCAAATCATACCATGTGTCCCTGAACCACCCCCCCGCCAATTTATGTCCTTCTCACATGAAAAATGAACTCATTCAATATCAATAGCACCCCGTTCTGGCAAATCTTAACTTGTCCCAGCACCAACTCAAAAGGATAAAGTCCAGAGTCTTATCTAAATCAGATGTGAAGCTGGATGAGCACACCTGTAATGTGAGCTGAGGCAGGAGGATCACAAGTTCAAAGCCAGCTTCAGCAGCTTAGAGAGATCCTGTCTCAAAAATAAAAGAGGTTGGGGATGTATTTCAGAGGCAGAGTGTCCCTGGGTTTAATTCCTAGTACAAAAAAAAAATAAAATTAAAAATGTCTATAAAAAGGGCTAGGGATGTGGCTCAGTAATAGAACACCCCTTGGCCCCTTGGTTTATTTGCAGTATTGGGAAGTACTGGGGAGTACTGCAAATCAATCAATCAATCAATCAGATATGAGTAAGACTCACATGTATGATTCATCTGGAGGGAAATTTGTCTCTACTTGTGAGCATATGAAATCAAACAAAAATCTTAGCACTCCAGAACAATTTTCTCTGACTTAATTTTCCATCTCCAGACACACTGGGCCAGGAATTAGGACTCCAAGGCTTCTGGTAGCCCCACTTTCAAGGCTTTGCATGACCCAAGCTATAGCTCTCAAGGTTTGGAGTCATTGGAGTTGCTGAGATCTCCTGAGGACAGAGAATGGGCTGAGGAGGGAACCAGTCCAGATCTCCAAGAAAGACTGATATGTGAAGGTATGCTTGCTGGTTGGCAGCAATAAGGGAGACACAAAGGAGTCAGGGCTGCAGAAGCTAAGCCCCAGCAGGGTGTGTGTGTGTGTGTGTGTGTGTGTGTGTGTGTGTGTAGGCAAAACCAGAATTACAGCATCCTGGTGCTTGTGCTATCAGCTTGCTGGTCCCCACACCTGTTCCTCCTACATATAAAGGCAGTCTGTGGCTCATTTATATGTTTGCTCGGAGATGCACATCCTACCATTTGATTAAAAAAAAAAAAAGAAAATTCCCTACATGTTCTGAGAGGATCTCCCCAAAGTCACATGTTGGAGCCTTAACTCCTTAATGTGTCAGTGGTGGGAAGTAGCATAGTGGGGGATATTTGGGTCACAAGAGCTCTGATTTTATTAATTCTTTTCTTGCAGGAAAGGGTTAGCTATGGCAGGAGTTCAGTCCCCCCAATTTTGGTGCTGGGGATTAAACCCAAGGGCCTTTACCATTGAGCTATGTCCCCAGTCCTTTTTATTTCATTTATTTGGAGGCAGGTTCTTGCTAAGTTTTTGACGGCCTTGTGAAGTTTCTGAGATTGACCTTAAACTTGCAATCCTCCTGCGTCAGCCTCCCAAGTCTCTGGGATTACAGGTGTGTGCCACCACACCAGGCACAGCCCCCTTTTTTGTCTTCTGTACATGTCTGCTTGTCTTACTGCTTTCCCCCCATGCTAGAGTGCAGAATGAGGCCCTCACCAGATACTACCACCTAGTCTTGGACTTTTTAACTTCCAGAAACATGAACGAAAATAAACCTCTATTCTTTTTTTAATATTTATTTTTAAGTTGTATTTGCACACAATACCTTTATTTCACTTATTTATTTTTATGTGGTGCTGAGGATCGAACCCAGGGTCCTGCACGTGCCAGGCAAGCACTTTACCACTGAGCCACAACCCCAGCCCCTAAACCTGTATTCTTTATAAATCACCTAGTTTAAGGTATTTCATTATAACAACAGAAAATGAACTAAGACAATCCCCAATATGTCAATATATAAAGGACCTGACTAGATGATTCATTAATTACTATGATGTTGGTCCCCAGTAACAGAGCTGATTCCCATAAGTCATCCCAAGGCTTCCTTCCCCTTCTCCATACATCTTTGATCTCCTTAGCACTTTCTCCATCCACACCTTCCAGTGACCCCAAAACCCACCTTTGCTTCCTCTTCTTCCATTCTTTCCCAGTATGTCATGCCAAATGCTTTGAGTGATGAGGACCATGATAAGACTCGTCCACTACGGGAAATGGGCACACTGCTACACTTCTGTCCTGTGACATGAGTCATAAGCTCCAATATGTTAATTTTGGGGGACCCACTCAGACCATAGTAGGGAATTTTCTTTTTTTTTATCAATATGGTAGGATGTGTATCTCTGAGCAAACAGATAAATGAGCCACAGAATTCCTTCATATTTAGGAGGAACGGGTGTGGGAACCAGCAAGGTGATAGCACTGACACCAGGATGTTGTAATGAAATATGTACACTGAACCTGGGATGCTTAGCCTGTGGGGCCATGCGGTTTTTCATCTAGAGTACAATCTGCTAGAAACAGATTTTCTGAGACAAAACATTAGATATTTATATGGTTTTGAAATTCAAAACCAAAATGTACTCCACAAACCCGTGACCATTTTAAACTCTCTTTACAAATCGAAGAGAATGCTCATTTCCCCAATATCTTATTAAAACTGGATACTAAATAATTTCTTTAAATTTTAAAACCTACCAGAGAATAAGTAAGATCTTGTGATTATTATAATGGTTAATTTTATGTTTCAAATTCACTGGATCAGAGGGTGCCCGGACATTTGATCAAACATTATTCTGGGTTTGTCTGTGGGGGTGTTTTGGATGAAATTATAATTTAAATTGGTATACTGAGAACAATGGATTGTCCTCCCTAATGTGGACAGACAGAATCCGATGTACTGAAGGTTTGAATAGAACAAAAGCCTGATCCTCAAGTGTGTAAGAGGGAATTTCCAAATGCCTGAAAGCCTTGAGCTGAAACATCAGATTTTTCTTTCAAATGGACTTGAACTGAAACTTGAGCCTGTAGGCCTTTAGACTAGAATCAGCTTTTCAAGTCCTTTGTGGGGTTCAGAATGAAATTTTTTTTCTGGAAATTCACTATAACCATCCTCTTGGGGAAATTGTTTTTAAATCTGTGGTGTGTGTACATGTGTGTGTTGTGGTGGTAGGGTATGCATACCCAGGGCATCCGGCATAGTAGGCAAGCACTTCATCACTGAGCTATATCACTATTAACCTTTTTTATTTTATTTTGAGACAGGGTCTCCCTAAATTGCCCAGGCTAGCCTTGAACTTGTGATCCTCCTATCTCAGATTCAGATTAGGTGGATTACAGGCTTTCACCCTTGCATCTGGGACTAATGAATTTTTAGAGGAGTTTTGCTCACTTTTTTTAATATTAAAAAACCACTGACTACTGGCCAGGCATGGTGGTGCACGCCTGTGATCCCAGCAGCTCAGGAGGCTGAGGCAGGAGGACTGCAAGTTCAAAGCCAGCCTCAGTAAAAGTGAGGCACTAAGCAACTCAGTAGGTCCCTGTCTCTAAGTAAAATACAAAATATCACTGGGGATGTGGCTTAGTGGTTGAGTGTCCCTGAGTTCAATCCCTGGTACCAAAACAACAACAACAACAACAACAAAAACCCAAACAAACAACTACTGACTACTATAGAATATAATAGAGTATAAAACTTGAAGTAAAAAAAAAAAAGCAGATGTCGAAGTAATGACATGTACCCTGTTCTGTCATACTTTGTTGCAGGATTATACCCTAAGCAAATTAATAATAATAAGCCACGTGAATCACTAAGAAAACGTTAATATTGTACATTAAAATATTTCTTAACACTAACATTCCTTACATAAACTGTTCACTACCTGTTCTTTGAATAAGCTGATGCTTATTATATTAACTAATATTTGGGTCATTCCTAATTAATGCTGCAAAGAAACCACATCTGCAGCCAGGGAGATAATGCTTCTCACGCTGAAAGATGAACAAAGAAGCAGGAAAATAAGTGCACTGAGCATCACTCAAGGGGGATCTAGAGCCAAAAATAACAAAAGAATACCCTAGAGTTGATGAATGAGGGACAGGGAGCTGTAAGGGCGGGAAGCCTCCTCAGGTCACAGGACGTGGACCCTTCAGATCACCAAAGGCAGGGGGCTCCTCCCTCACCAAACGGTGCCAGGTGTCCTGGGCTCCCACCCTGCTCCCGGTTGCTCACCCAGGTCCCACAATAAGAAACCCCATCCCCGCCCCTCTGATTCCAACCCCTCCTTCTTGAGGACCTCATACCCGCCCCCGCCCCATCTGGCCCCAGAGCACCCAGAGACACGCTTGCGCACTAGCGACCACCACCGAGGCTTCTGAGTGAAGCCCGCGCAGGCGCAGGGACCCTGGTCATGGCTCCGCCCACGGTCGCCCCCACCCCGGCCTGGGCCCGCCTCCGCAAACACACACTTCCGGCGACGCCTCGGCGCTGACAGCCCCGCAGCCCTGCAAACGCAGCGGAGCCCAGCCGACTGACAGCGGCGCGATGGACGGTCGGGTGCAGCTGATGAAGGCCTTCCTGGCCTGGCCCATCCGTCCCGCGGCGCGTCGGTGGAGGAACCCGATTCCCTTTCCCGAGACGTTTGACGGCGATACCGACCGGCTCCCCGAGTTCATCGTGCAGACCGGCTCCTACATGTTCGTGGACGACAAGACCTTCTCCAGCGACGCCCTGAAGGTGACGTTCCTCATCACCCGCCTCACGGGCCCGGCCCTGGAGTGGGTGATCCCCTACATCAAGAAGGACAGCCCCCTGCTCAATGATTACCGGGGCTTCCTGGCCGAGATGAAGCGGGTCTTTGGATGGGAGGAGGACGAGGACTTCTAGGCCTGCAGACCCTCGGGCCTATGGCCGGTGCTCCGGGGAGGGTCAGCTGAGCCAGGCGCCCTCCCGCCGCGCCGCCCTCCCCACTCGCTAGCTAGCTCGCTCGCGTCACCGCGGTCTCCCTGCGCTGCTGTCCCCTCCCGCGTAGTGCTTGCCTTTGTTCCAGGAATAGCGCTCCAGGCTCCCGCAGCTGCCGCCACAGGGCCTCGCTCTGGAGCCGGCCCCCGCCCTGTGCTGCCAGCCCAGCCCCTCCCGTGCCCATTCGGACGCTGTCCTGTGCTCCAGCCGCACGCAGGCTGGGCCCCGTTACACACTGGACACACCACCCACAGCCGGCCGCTGCCCACCACCCCTGCCAGACCACCGGACCGCATCGCGCTCTGCCCACACGCCTGTGCTGCGCTGCGCTGCCATCGCCTTCCACCACACCCACCGACAGACTGCCGCTCCTAGTGATCTGGACTCTCCTTGGAGGTACCTGAGCTGGCCACAGCCCGTGGACATTGATTCACACAGCTGGCTGCCACCGCCCCCTCCCCAGAAGGGGCCAGCCAGCCTTTCATCTTCAGCACATCCCATTCCCTCCCTCCTCCCAGAGACCTCTTGTGTTCCTGGCAGCCAAATGGAGTCTCTCATTTTCTCCTGTGGACCACTTAGTTTTCCCCAGAATCCAGTTTTCTTCTGAATGTGCAACTGTCTCTCTGATGTGTGTGCCTTTTGTTCAACACAGTAACCCGTGTACTCTTTCCAGCTCTTCTACACTACCTGTACAAAAGTTTCTTTTCCTTACTTTCAATAAATGTCAGACACTATTTAAAAAGAAATTGAGTCGTAATGAGAATGGCCCTTTTCCCTGTCTGGTCCTGTTAATGGAGCCTATTTCTTCTTGATTCTTGCCATTATAAAACAGAAGATAGTCCTGTGGTGGTCCTGGGAATGAACACCTTACTTGCAGCCTCCAATCCCAGATGATAAGTCTTTTTTTTAATATTTTTTTTAGTTTTAGGTGAATACAATATCTTTATTTTGTTTCTCTGTGGTGCTGAGAATCAAACCCAGTGCCGCACGCATGCTAGGCGAGCATGTCACCACTTGAGCCATATCCCCAGCCCAATCCTAGATGATAAATCTTTAAAACCAGCATTTACATGCCCCTTAAGAAATGATTATTTTGGTAAAACAAAAGGTATAGGTAAATCATATAGATGCTTTGTAAGAATATTTTTCTTGTTTCCCAAAAGCAACCTGACAGCACAGCATCTAGTTATTAAAATCACAAATCCCACACATTTGTTGGTGGACACTTGTCAGACTTTTATTTAACCCATTTTTCAGGGAACCAGCAGAATGACATAAAAGTCTTAAATAAAAGCATTTAAATTTGTATTTCTTTGCTTGTGTATGTAGTGGAATAAGGAATCAGAACTGTGTTTATTAATTCAGATACAAACATGTTTGATTGATGACCGGTAGGGCTATACAATTACAATTTTCCCTAAAAGTTAGAAAAAGAAAGAAACATAGTACTTTACATCTCTCTGTAAAGTATGCTTATCTCTTAAATCTACTATATTAAAGAGGCTTTGCTACCTCAAATATCACTGGGAAAAGTTAAATGTCCCAATAGTGTCAGATAATCCTAAAGTGGGCTTGCAGTATAACAATCAATTCTCTTCCTTATTTCTAATGTTTGATTTTTCCAGAACATACAAATGAGGAATAAATCACAAGAGTGTTTTTTAAAGTTATTCCTTCTGTTCATTTGAACAGGTAAAATTTTGCCATTCATTTTTTAAAACTATTTATTTTTTAGTTATAGATGGACACAATGTCTTTATTTTACTTATGTGGTGCTGAGGATCAAACCCAGTGCCTCACACATGCTAGGCGAGCATTCTGCCTCTGAGCCACAGCCCCAGCCCTTGCCATTCATTTTTGATTCATAGGAGTGTACATGGAACTAGAGGTACATTATCTACATTATGTCTGTCATATTTTTTATTCCCAGGAATAGTAACATCATTAATTTGTAATTTGGAATGTCAGATCAAAGTTTTCTTGACATCAGAGACAAAATTCAAATTGCTTAGTACAATGAAGCTTTGTGATTTACACGCTTCTTAAAATTATTGAAACCAGGCTAATTATGAGGGCCAATTCAAGGTGCTGACAGCCTTTCTGGATGGGTGTAAAAGATAATCATGTTTGATATTCACTCTGGTTTTCAATAGATTCTGCTGAAGCAGTTTGAAAAATGTTTTGAAGCATTTTATTGAGTAAGTCTAGCATATTCCCCATGATCTGTGTCTACCATTTGACATAGGTCAAATGGCCAGGGACCTGCTAGGTATCCTTTGAGCAGTGTTGGCAGGCCCTTACCCTTCTCAACAACAATTCCCCTGCAGTTTTTTTCTTCCTGCTAAGATGGCTCTGTCTGGGAAATTTTCCCTTGGTCTATTCAATCATCCCATGCTACAGATGTCTCTTTTAGGCTACAGATGTCTCGAGGAGGGGGGGGGAAGGTGTCATAGTTCACAAGAATCAGTAGTGTACACCTTAGCAAGATTCCATTTCGGGACAAAGGAATGACATTTTTAAGGGTAGAAGGGAGATTCTTTTTCATTACTTTGCAGTCTCACCCTTGCATTTGCTTTCCTTGGTTTGTTTCTTTCATTTCGTTTTCAGAAATCTACTGAATCCCCAGCTTTACCTCATAAGAATGAGGAAACAAAGACTAATAATAAAGAAGATAAATATAAGAAAAAGGAGACAGAAATGCAATTAACTGGTTTTGGTTTGGATTGGTTTGGTTTGGTGGTTGGGACCATGATGAATTGGTACCTATATTTATGGTAACATTACACAAATTTTGTGACACATCGAGAAAAATTTAATATGGGAATGATTGAATATGGATAGTTCAATGTTCCAGAATCTTGAGTCTCAGAGGACTCCTGGTAGAATATATTGATTAAAGGCTTTACTCCACACTTAACCCTAGGGCCCTAAGTGTACCCCTGCACAAAGAGTCGGCCCCAAGGCAGAGATGGAGTAAGGAAGGGGATTCCAAATGGACCCTGTGGGAAGCCACTCTGAATGATTTGCATCTTCCATCCTGGAGCAGAGAGGCTTTGACCATCACTACATCTCTTAGTGACCTGGACATTGCCCGGTCCCGGAAGTTTGAAGACGTGTCTTCAGATGTAGGTGTGTTGCTCCATGGGTCGAACTACGCTCACCTGTTCCTTTGTGATATTACCCCTTTTCCCTGGGATAGAATGTTCCATGGAAACACTTTGTGTCCCCTTCTCTTGCTCTGCCTTTGGGTGTGGCCTTCCCAGATGTCAGTCAACCTGCTGATAGTAGACATCAATCATGAAGCTAGACTCAACCTTCTGAAACCTGACCCGTTGCCTCATTTGAATGGCTTCTCCCCAATAAAAGGGTTCAGCATGTGCTCGCTCACTGTCTTTCTGCAGACCCCTTAAGGTCAGAGAAGCCGTCACAGGACCCCAAGAAAAAGGTATCTCTGTCTCTTGTGTGGTTATTTCATGCAGCCCAGTTCACCTGGAGTGACCCTGAGTGTTTTAGTTGTGAGGAATGCAACAGGACCCCTTGCAAGTGAGCCTCATCTGTTTCTCCCCTAGGAACCTGGAGGGACCTGAAGTAGTTAGCTGAGAGATTAAGTTATTAGAAGTTCTGCATGCAAGGATCCTTCCTCCAAGGATTTCTGCTGTGGTCTAATCACCTACCTGCATCTATACAGGTATTGACATACTTCTTGACATACTTGCTTTCCATCATGGGAGTATGGAGACTACCTAGGTACTGTAACAATCAGTTCTAAGCAGTTATGAACCTAAAATGAAAAGTAACAAATCCTTGGGAACCAGCTATGGAAAGGACAAACATCAGCCAGCACATATACACAATGAAACAAAGTGAAAAAAATGAAAGCCCTTTGTGATCCCAGACTATTTCATGGCATGGAGAAATGGCCACACCCAAATAATAAGGAATAAAACAAATCCCCAGTCAGGACGTGGTTAAGGTTATCAGGTCCCTCTATCTTAGCACCACAGCCGTCAATCACAGACCCCATACTAAAAGTACCTGGACTTTGTGTTTGTGCAGGGTTAGGGTCAGGGACAGTCCCCTTGTTTTTGATGATGGAAAATGTGGTTCCCAGAAGGCTACCTGGCCCAAGTCTACAGCTGCTGGGCTATAACTGAGCTTCCACTCTGCCCCTTCTGATGGTCGCACACCTTCTCCCACTCATACTCAGTCCTCTTCAACCCTATCCTCTTAATGGTCTCCATCAACAGTCACCAAATCCATTCTGCCTCCTGACTCACTTCAATGGGTCTCCTATTTTCCTTGTCTGAGCCCCTGTCCCTATCACTTGCCTTCTTCAGTCCCTGGACTTCTGAAGCCTTGCCGCAGTGTCAAGCAGAGCCTGATATTTTTTTCTTCTGCCCGCTATGGCTGTTTCCCTGGCTTAAGGCAGTTGAGAGAATATTGTCAGTGATCAAAAGGAGAGCGTATAGAATTCATGTTGTTCCTAAGGATACAGTAAGCCTATTAATTTGGGCCTTGGACTAAAAACTACAGTATCATTTGTTCTGCAACCTTGAATGGAGGACTACTACATATTTACTCACATTAGAAGCAAACACATTTGTTGTAAGTTCTTTAAGATAGATTTCCAAAACTAGTGTAGAGATCAAAGTCCGTGTAGCACTTTAAATATTTTGATCTGTTATTCCAAACCAAGCACAGCTGTGCACACCTGTAATCCCAAAGACTAAGGAGGTTGAAGCAGGAGGATTGTAAATTTGAGGATCATAAATTTAAGTTTTTTCAGCAACTTAGGGATACTCTGTCTCACAATCAAATAAAAATGTCTGGAGTATAGCTTAGTGGTACAGTGTAGGTCTAGCATATACAAGGGCCTGGGTTCCTTCAGTACTACAATTGAAAAAAGAAAATGGGGCTGTGATTGTGGCTGAGTGGTAGAGCACTTGCCTGGCATGTTTGAGGCATGGGGTTCCATCCTTAGCACTACATATAAATAAATAAATAAAGGTATAAAAAATTCTTGAAAAAGAAAAAATCTTGCTCCAGAGAGATTGTTTTCAAACTACATTCTCATGAATGACATGAGGGAATGTCTCCTCACCTTTTTATTATTAAATTTTTACTTTTCAATAAAGAGAAGATATCCTGGTCTGGGGCTGTGGCTCAGTGATAGAGCACTTGCCTAGCATGTGTGAGGCACTGGGTTCAATCCTCAGCACCACATATAAATAAAATAAAGATACATTAACAACTAAAAATTTTTTTAAAAAAGATAAGATATCCCTAACAATAAATAATTTTTCCCACAATAAAATGTCCTTTGTTTTGGTTCTACCTCCTCTTGTCTCCAAAAAGTTGAAGTCTTTATTTTACTTTCTCCCTCTTTTCCTCTCTACTATCTTACCACATGAGGACAATTTTTATTTCCACTTTCCTACCCTATTCTTAGTTCCCAAATCATGGGGTTGGAGGAGGTATGAAAATAACACAGGTAGAGGTTTTTAGAAAAGCCTTTTAATAAACCCTCTAGAGGGAGCAATATTTAACTTATCACATAAAATCCTATTAATCAATTTTCAGATTCTGAGCATTAAAAGATATTTTTAGGAATGAAGACAATAGCAAACTTGAATTTAGATCTTTTCAAAATTCAGGGAGATCTCCAACACTGATGTATTCCCTTCTTCCCCAAAGAGGAAATATGTCTGTCCAAATATGAGTTCACAAAATTGCCAAATAGAATGATGAAAGAAAAAGAAAGAATGCCCGTCCATAAGAGGAAAGAAAACAAAAGGATCAGACATTAAACAAAATTGCAGGTGCAATCATATACAAATTTGGTATCCACATTCACCAAGAATTCTTTTATTTTATTTTATTTGGTACTAGGGATTGAACTCAGAGTTTCTTAACCTCTGAGCCACATCCCCAGCCCTCTTTTACATTTTATATAAAGGCAGGATCTCACTGAGTTGCTTAGGGCCTCTCTAAGTTGCTGAGGCTGGCCTTGAACTCTCATCCTCCCACCTTAGCCTCCTGAGCTGTTGGAGTTACGGGCGTGCACTACCACATCCAGCCACCAAAACATCTTAAGAAGGAGGAATTAGTCTAAAGGAGTTCTGGACTGGTTGTGTAGAAAATTTAAGGTTAAAGGACATACACATTGAAATTTATTTTCAACTTGAAGGACTCTCTATAATCCTCCCAAAGCTTCCACTACTCAGTTTTATCTAGCTTCATGGAATCACACAGAGACAGCCTGTCTTGGAAGCCAAAACTGGTTAACACCCTGAGTATAACCATCATTCTCAGCACTTTCCTGGAATGTCATTACTTGGGTCGGTATATCACCCTGGCATGGAGTCTCTTTCTGATCAACCATCCCATCATACCCCAAGTGAATTTAATGAATATTCTGCTTGTATTTCTAGTTGTAGCTAGTCAATAGACAACAGAATGCATTGAACAGGACACTCCTGAGCAACCCTGAGACTTCAGGCTACCTGGGTCATTTGAGCCCATTATTTATGAATTGGCATCTATACAATTTGTTACTAAGGCTATAAAGATGAAGAGCAAAGAATTTTCTGGGTATATAATCATAATATCAGAGTCAGCCCTATTCATTCTGCCAGTAATAAAACATGTCAGTATCTCTTAATTTTGTTTTGTTTTGTTTTGAGAGAGGTCTCAGTTTGTTGCCTCTTGAACTCTTGTGCTTAAGTGATCCTCTGGCCTCAGCCTCCTGAGTAACTGGGGGTACAGCTGTGTACCACCACACCTAACAAAACATATTAATATCTAATACATAAAAAATATGTATACCAATGTGTATTGAGGTCCTTAAATGTACAAATATATGTTAGATGCCCCTCTTGCAAATGATCATTTCATCATCATTTAAAAGTGGGGCCTATATTTCTGCCTATTCCTTCAGACCAGGCCAGATAGAGAAACAGACATTTGAAAACAAGAGAATGTACTCCAAGCATTGTACAACAAAGATTATAAACAAGTACATTCAAGCTCTTAGTGCAGATCATTATAAGCAGAGATAGAGGAGCAGGCCCTAGCTATCAGGTTATTTTTCATGGTATTAAAAATATTAAACTGGGCTGGGGATGTGGCTCCAGGGTAGAGTGCTTACCTATCATGTATGAGGCCCTAGGTTCAATCCCCAGCACCAAATATATATATATATATATTACAACTAATACCTACTGAAGCAGATGTGATTAGTGTTCTATCCTCTTGGAATTTTTGTCTGTTTTTGTGTATATCATCTCCCTTTGTGGGTTTTTTTTTCCTCCCAATGGCCAGAATCTGTGGCTCTTTGTCACAGATTATAAATCCTTGTCTGCAAACATGAAGAGCCAAATCTGGGCATTAAAGTCCTCCAGATAGCCTCTGTGGATGTATAGGTATAAACAATCCAGTTCTTTTGCCCATGATTAGGATAACTTTGAAGTGTGGCTTCTGTTGTATCCAGAGTCGCCCTATTGGATTATGGCAAAGTCATCCTCAATGGCACTTTGCTTTGGCCCTCTTACCATCCCAGCTTTACTTTCCCATTCCTCTATCACTATATTTTTACATGTACCACTTATTACATTTCACTTACACATGAATCCTTGGTCAGAATCAGTTTATGAGAAATCCAGTCTAAAGGAACTGCCCGATTATTTTGCAAAATATTTTCTTGTAATTTACACTCTTGCTTTTAATTTATGTAGTCTCATTTCCTTATTCATACTTGGTATTATCACACTCTTTATTAATTATATTCTTCTAATTTCCTTGTGTTGATAACTTTATATATTAGGTATGCGTGCGAACTTTTCAGAGCAATTACAAAAAGAATATAGAGTATATAACTTCTTACCTAGTCAAAAAAAGCACTGAAATAGTAGAAGAAACTTATTTTAACTATAAATAATTGCCTCCAAGTGTAAATGTTCTTTCTTCTCATTATCTTAAGTCTGTTCTTTAAAAACTTCAAATTACACATTTATATTAACACTCTTCTAACTTCTATCACCAAAGATAAATTTGTGTAAAAACTTTTCTACCTCTATCACCAAAGATAAATTTTTTTACCTGTTTTGTAACTTCTTACAAATGAAAACATGCAAAAATATAGAATTTATTCTGTATCTGTGAGATTCATCTATGTTGTATGTTTCAAGTGTTCATTTTTATTTATTGAAGTGTAGGTTGATGGTCTGTGGTGATATCACATTGTTTTAAATTTGCATTTCTTTTTTTGATGCTTTATTTTTTATTTTAATAAATCATTTGCATTTTCTTCTATAATAAGCATAAAGAATATCAACCCCTTTGGTCATATTTATTATTTAGTAACTGAAGCATTAAATGACAATTTTTACTTTTAATATTATATTCATTATATTTGACATTGTTTAGCTTTCATGTGGAGAAAAAGAGACCCAGGCATTATGCACCTGCTAGGCCTGCAATGTGATTTTAATAATATTATTTAATAATAATTTTAATAATATGTTGTCAATTTCTATGAAGTGGGCAGAAAGGTATCAATAAGAGTGATTGTAAAGTGGCCAGTCAAGTGTTATGATCTTTGATCCACTGCTCAATCCATTTCAGGATCGGATTTATATTATCTTCTAGATCTTCTGGTTTATTGCTGGACAGTTGGTGCACAATTTCTTCTTTTAGAATGCTATGGCTTCTTCATAAAGAACTTGAAAAATCTCACACTGAATGTTATCTTTTAATTTCTTCTCACCATAACCCCTTGTTTCAAGTCTTTTGTACAATACACTGCTATCTGTTCTCAACACAAAAACTACGTGAAACCAACGTTCAGGGAAGAAATCACAACCATGGTAATCAACAATAGTTCCACCTTCTCTCATTTGGTTTTCTAACTCATCAACTACTCTATCTTCATCTAAAATGGGGCAATCATACTCTTCATCATAGCCATTATATAACTGCCCTTCTTGAGCTAAATCACCCATATTAAAGTATTTCAGTCCTGATCCTTTTTTTTTTTAAATATTTATTTATTTATTTAGGCGTAGATGGACACAACACAATGCCTTTTTTTTTATGTGGTGCTGAGAATTGAACCCGGGTCCGGCCCGTGCTCGCTCTACCACTGAGCCACAATCCCAGCTCTTCAGTCCTGATCTTGATGCAAGTTCTTTGCCTAGTGTAGTTTTTCCAACCCCTGGAGTACCTGGTCTGGAACACTTGCAGTCCAAAGCACAGGCCAACTTTGCCTGCCCTGCCACGCCACCCAGCCCCTTCCCAGCTGTGCACGCTAACTGTTGAGCAGAATGTTCTGTAACAACATAGTCCTCCACAGCGACCTTGCAAGAACAGAGACTCATGCGCTCAACACACTACAGAGAGGGCTGCATTTCTATTATTACTAATAATATTAAGTACCTCTCTATTGCTTTTTGGCCATTTTGCTATGCTTTTTAATGAAATGCTCATTCACAAATTTCAAATATTTTTATTGATTTATTTACCTTCTTTTTGATTGGCAGCAACTCTTTTTATACATACTTGATGTTAATGCCCTCCAGGCAAAGACCCACCAGGAACACCCTACTATAATTGAACAAATTTGATTTATTATTCATTGTAGGGAATGAAAACACACTAAGGAAAATTATGGGACATCTCAGTAAAAGGGTGTTAGAGAGCTGGGGATATAGCTCAGTTGTAGAGTGCTTGCCTAGCATGTTTGAGGCCCTGGATTCAATTTCCAGGGCTGGAAATAAAAGAGATGTTTGCCTAACCCAATATCATAAGGATATTCACCTGTGCTTTCTTCTAAAATCTGCCTGATTTTGTTTGGGATCAAATAGTATCCAAAAATGAAATTTGAAGAGAAATATATCTTGTAACTAATTTGAGCTTTCCAATTCATTAATATCCTATATTCTTCAATTTATTGTGTTTTAAATTTATCTCAGTAATATTTTGTAGATTCAAGTGTTGAAGTATGATGAATATTTTATAGATTTATTTCTAGTATTTGATAAGTTATGATTGTAAATGGTATTAATTTCTAAAATTTTACTTCTAGTATTTTGTTATTAGTAAATAGGAATACAATTGCTTTTTTATAATAGCTTTATTGAGAAGACTCACATGTGGTATTATAGTTTGAATATGCAGTGTCCTCCAAAAGTTAATCAGGCAGTGTTCAGAGGTGAAATGATTGGGTTATGAGAGCTGTGATCATTGAATTAACCCAGTTGATGGATTAACAATTTAAATGATTAACTAGGTGGTAACTATAGGCCAGTGGGATGAGGCAGAAGAGGTGTGTCACTGGGGGCGTGCCCCTTGGGATAATATATCTTGTCCCTCTGGATTCTCCTTCTCTCTTTGCTTTGCAGACACCACGTAATAAGCAGCTTTCCTCCACTGCACTGCCCTTTCGCCATGATGTTCCACTTCACCTCAGACCCAGATCCCAGACTGAACAGGCCAACTATGGATTGAACCTCTGAAACCATGATCCAAAATAAATTTTACTCCTCTAAGTTGTTCTTGTTGAGTATTTTGGTCACAGTGATGAAAAGCTAACACATGGTAATATTCAGCTTTTAAAGTATAAAGTTAGGGTTGGAGTTGTAGCTCAGTGGTAGAATACTTGCCTAGCATGTGTAAGGACCTGTGATCAATTCCCAGTACTGAAAAAATAAAATGAATTATACAAGTTAGTGCTTTTTAATATATTCCCAGCTTGTGCAACCACTACTATTATTTAATTTTAGAACATTCCCATTACCTCAGGAAGAAACCTTGACCTCCCCATTTTCCCTTCCCTCTAGCTCCAGGTAACCACTAATTTACTTTCAACATCTACACATTTGCTTATTCTGAATATCTCATATAAGCAGAATCATATAATATGTGGTATTTTGTGATTAACTTCTTTCACTTTGCATAATGTTTTCAAAGCTCATTCTTTTGTAGTACGAATCAGTACTTCATTCCTTTTATTGACTAATATTCCATTGTATGGAGATACCACATTTTGTGTATTCATCTTTTTTGGGGGGGTTGTTCTATTTTGGTGCTATTATGAATAATGCTTCTATGCACATTCATGCACAAGTTTTTGTGTATTTCCAATTCTCTTCATACCTAGGAGTAGAATTGCTATGTGAGTTGAATGGTAAATAGTAACTCTCTACATTTTAAAGAACTGCCAAGCTCTTTTTCCAAAGTGGCTGCATCATTTTCCTAGCAATATATAAGGGCTCAATTTCTCAACATCTTTACCAATACTTGTTATTGTCTTTTTAAAAAATTTTTGTGTATTGATGTTATATACAAAGGAATTGCTAACTTCATGTATAATTTCTAATTACTCATAGATTTGCTTGTATTTCCTATGTTTGCAATAATATCTTCAATGACTTTTATTTTTATTTTTCAATCTTAAGACACTTTCTTTTTTTTTTTGTTGTTGTTGTTGTTTGTTTGTTTGTTTTGTGGTACTATGGATCAAACCCAGGATCTCCTACTTGTAAGGCAAGTGCTCTACCACAGAGCTATATTACCAGCCCCCATTATTTGATTTTATTGACTGGTCGAATTATGATCTGCAAGACATTGGGAATAAAAATGCTGACAGTGGAAAATCTTGTCCAGTTTGTTACCTCTGTGGAAAACATTTGACATATAACCATTAAATATTATCTAGGTGTAGCTTATTTGTAGGTACACATTATCATTTTAATGAACTAGCAAATGCTTCAGAAAAGCATTATATACATATATGTGTTGATATGTAACATATATATATATATTCATTTATATTTACATATATTTACATAATGATTCATGATTCAGAAAAAACATATTACATGTATTTTATAGGTATATAGATAGGAAAAAGAAAAAGCAAATGAGACAAAGGAATATGGGGATTGCTTGAACTATTTTTGTAATTTTTGTCTGTGAGTATATGTGGTAATAGGGATTGAACCCAGGACTTCATGCATACTAGGCAAGTGCTTAACACTGACCTCTCCAGCCTTTTCTAAATTTTATTTTGAGATGAAATCTTACTAAATTGACCGAGATAGTTTTGAATTTGCAATCCTGCCTGAAACTAGATTTGCAATTTGCAGTCCTTCTTCAGAGGTAGCTGGGATTACAGGTATGCACCACTGTGCCAAGCATTTTTGTAAACTTTCTGTAAATTAAAAATTATTATCCATAGTTTAAAAAGAGGGCAAAAGTAGGGGCTGGGGATGTGGCTCAAGCGGTAGCGCACTGGCCTGGCATGCGTGTGGCCCGGGTTCGATCCTCAGCACCAAATACAAAGATGTTGTGTCCGCCAAAAACTGAAAAATAAATATTAAAATTCACTCTCTCTCTCTCTCTCTCTCTCTCTCTCTCTCTTAAAAAAAATTATTAGGGGCTGGGGTTGTGGCTCAGTGGTAATGCACTTGCCTAGCATGCATGAGGCACTGGGTTCGGTCCACAGCACCATAAAAAAAAAAAAAAAAACTATCTATCTATATCTCTCTATATATATATGAAAAAAAAAGAGGGCAAAAGTAAATATACATACATATCATTGCATTTTCCTTCTGATCACACTTATGTTGCTTCAAATTTTTGGCTACAAATAGCACTGTTGCTTATGATCCTATAGGTTATTCACTTCTGAAGTGTCCCTTACAAAGTGACAGGTGACAATCTACCCCTACTCAGTCTACCAAATTAACCAGTGGATGGCTGCCAGTTTTCTATCCCCAGGACCACCACAGGATTTGATCTTCTGTTTTATAATGCAAGAGTCAATATCAGCCACTGAATGGCAGGACAGATAGCTTTTAAACAGGAAATGGACCCCATTTACAGGACTGGGGCAATATCAGCCACTGAATGGCAGGACAGATAGCTTTTAAACAGGAAATGGACCCCATTTACAGGACTGGGGAGGGATAGGTGCCAAATTCACTGAGACTCAATTTCTTTTTAACTAGTGTCTGTCATTTATTCAAAGTAAGGAAAAGACATTTGTACAGGTAGTGTAGAAGAGCTGGAAAAGAGTGCAGGAATTATAGTATTGAACAAAAAGCGCGCACATCAGAGAGATAGCTGCACAGTCAGAAGAAAACTGCAATCTGGGGGAAGCTAACTGGTCCACAGGAGAAAATGAATGACCGGATTTGACTACCAAGGTCTCTGAAAGTAGGGAGGGAATAGGTCTGTCTGGCTGGCCCTTTCATGGGGACAGCCAGCTGTGTGAATCAATGTCCACGGGCTGTGGCCAGCTCAGGTACCTCCAAGGAGAGTCCAGATCACCAAGACCAGCAGTCTGTTGGTGGGTGTGGTGGAAGGCAATGGCAGCGCAGCACAGGTGTGTGGGCAGAGCGCGATGCAGTCCGGTGGTCTGGCAGTAGTCGGTAGTGGCCGGCTGTGGGTGGTGTGTCCAGTGTGTAACGGGGCCCAGCCTGCGTGCGGCTGGAGCACAGGACAGCGTCCGAATGGGCACGGGAGGGGCTGGGCTGGCAGCACAGGGCGGGGGCCGGCTCCAGAGCGAGGCCCTGTGGCGGCAGCTGCGGGAGCCTGGAGCGCTATTCCTGGAACAAAGGCAAGCACTACGCGGGAGGGGACAGCAGCGCAGGGAGACCGCGGTGACGCGAGCGAGCTAGCTAGCGAGTGGGGAGGGCGGCGCGGCGGGAGGGCGCCTGGCTCAGCTGACCCTCCCCGGAGCACCGGCCATAGGCCCGAGGGTCTGCAGGCCTAGAAGTCCTCGTCCTCCTCCCATCCAAAGACCCGCTTCATCTCGGCCAGGAAGCCCCGGTAATCATTGAGCAGGGGGCTGTCCTTCTTGATGTAGGGGATCACCCACTCCAGGGCCGGGCCCGTGAGGCGGGTGATGAGGAACGTCACCTTCAGGGCGTCGCTGGAGAAGGTCTTGTCGTCCACGAACATGTAGGAGCCGGTCTGCACGATGAACTCGGGGAGCCGGTCGGTATCGCCGTCAAACGTCTCGGGAAAGGGAATCGGGTTCCTCCACCGACGCGCCGCGGGACGGATGGGAAGGGCCAGAAGGGCCTTTATCAGCTGCACTCGACCGTCCATTGCTCCGCTGGGCTTCTGTGAGCTCCGCTGGGCTCCGTAGAGGTCAGCACAGAAGTGTCACCGGAAGCGCGTGTCCTCGGAGGCGGGTTCCAGATCCTGGATGGGTGGAGCCGGGGCGGGACTTCAGTGCCTTCAGGAGCTTCGCTTAGAGGTCGTAATCTCCAGTGCGCAGACTCGTCGTAGCACAAGCCAGGAAGGCGGGGATTTGAGGTTGGTGTCACTCGGACTGGGCGGAGGTTTTCCAATGCTAACATTGGGGAATGTCTGAAAATAGGAGGAACCCGGGACACCTGGAGGTGTATGGTGAGTGCTTGTTTCCAGGTTTGGAGCCGCTGCTAGCGAAGCATAGGAGGGTCCACTTCTGTAAATTGATAAGACCTCCCGCCACACCCCTCCCAGCCCCTCACTCACCTTCCCACAGACGTCAGTTGAACAAAATTCTGTGAACAAATTTTCTTCATGAATCACACAACCTGGGAAGTATTGGCACGCCCTGGCCGCAGTTGTGGTTGCTTTTGCAGTATTAATAGGGAAGTCTCAAATATTAGCAAATGTAATACTGAGCAGCATACTCAGAAAATAATGTGTCATGAGTGTTAATATAAGGCTGGTTGAATGTTAAGAAATCTCCTAATTTGTTATAAAAGCTGCTGCAGTTCTCTGCCTTGTTGCACTGTGCATAGGAAATTCACAACACTTCTTCATGGCCAGTAGGAACCAGAAATGAATTCTGCTTGCAAGATGGAGTCATGTATAATGTAACCTAATCAGAAGAGTGACATCTCACAACTTTTGCCATATTCTGTGAAGCAAGTCACAGTCCCCACCAACACTCAAAGGCATGACCAGATGCTAAGGATGTTGAAGGCTGCCTTACAATCTGTCTGCCATGGAATTAATATTTTGGTTATCTGTTCACCTGTTAAGGATATTTGGCATGTTTCCAGGTATGGACAATTACAAATGAATTGGCTATAAACATTCATGTACAGATGTTTGTGTAAGTATGTTTTAATTTCTCTATCATGAAGAATTTCTGTGTCATGTGGTTCCTAATAAAAACTCACATCAAAGGAGGAATAGAAGGGAACTCCTAAATTTGATGAAGAGTACCTACAAAAAACAAAAAACCCAACACCCTACAGCTAACATACTTAAAGATGAAAGCAAGTATGTTTTCCACCCGTATAAGAACAAGACAAGTATACTTACTCTCACCACTTCAGTACAATACTTCACTACCAGTTCTAGATAGTGCAATAAGGAAAAAGAACAGGGAAAGGAAAAGGAAATAAAAGGCATTCAGATTGACCAGAAAGAAAGCAAATTCTTATTTGTAGACAACATGATCATGTATACAGAAAATGGATTCTCTAGGATCTATAAAAATACTAGAATAAGAAGTAAGTTTAGCAAGGTGTTAGGTCACAGGTGAATGAATATAAAAATGAAGGAAATTTGTAACTAAAAAAACCTAAACACTATAAAAACATAAAAGTTAGTTAAATATGATGAAAAAATGTGAGAGAGTAGTGGAACGATATGTTCATAGGTTGAAAGACTGAATATTGCTAAGACAGCAGTTTCCCCAAAATTGACCTAAAGAGTCAATTAAACTCCTGGAAAATGTGTTTTGTTTTGTTTTTCAGTAACAAGCATTGAAGCCAGGTCTTCACACATACTAGGCAAGAACCCGACCACTGAGCTACACCTCCAGTCCTTTTGTAAGGAAATTTTTTTGAGACAAGGCCTTGCTAAGTTGCCCTGGCTACCCTCAAATTTATGACACTCCTGCCTCGGCATGCAAAGTATCTGGGATTACAGTTGTATGCCACCATGCCTAGCCTGGCAAATTATTTTTAATGTATTAAAAAATATTGATTCCACCCGGCGCGGTGGCACATGCCTAGAATCCCAGCAGCTTGGGAGGCTGAGACAGGAGGATAGCGAGTTCAAAGCCAGCCTCAGCAAAAGTGAGGCACTAAGCAACTCAGTGAGACCCTGTCTCTAAATAAAATACAAAATAGAGCTGGGGATGTGGCTCAGTGGTCGATCCTTCCTCCCAAAAAATACTGATTCCAAAATTTATATGGAAATGCAAAGGACATACAATGGTGAAAACAACTGTGAAATTGAAGAAGTAAGTTGGAGAACTAATACTATTTGATTTCAAGATTTATGATAAGTCTATAGTAATAAAACAATGTGATATTTTTATCAAGATAAAAAAGTAGATGAATAGAACTGAATATGGAATCCAGACATTCATACATATATAGATATCTCATTTTTTACAATGTTATAATCATATTTCAGTGGAAAATGGAGAGTCCTTTCAATAATGATACAGGAACAACTGAATATCCATTTTTTAAAAAAATTAAATTTTGGGGGCTGGGGATATGGCTCAAGCCGTAGCGCGCTCACCTGGCATGCGTGCGGCCCTGGTTCGATCCTCAGCACCACATACCAACAAAGATGTTGTGTCTGCCGAGAACTAAAAAATAAATATTAAAAAAATTCTCTCTCTCTCTCTCTCTCACTCTCTTTAAAAAAATTAAATTTTGATCTGTATCTCATACCATAAAAATTAATAACTCATTTTTTGGGGGGGATATTGGGTTTCCCTATGTTGGAAAGGCTGACGTCAAACTCAAGGTTCACCTTTCTCAGCCTCCTGAGCAACTGGGATTATATGTGTGCACCACTGTACATGGCTCTCACACCATATACAAAAAGTAACTCAGAATAGTTAATAGATTTAATGGTAAAATCAAAATTATAAAACTCTTAAAAGAAAACAAGGGGAAAAAAACCCTCTGCAATCTTAGATTAGCCAAAGATTTCTTAGTTAATGACAATGAAAGCACAATAAATGAAAGTAAAATTAGATAAATTAGACTTCATCAAATTAAAAAAGCTTGTGTATTTCAAAATATGCTGTTAATACAATGAAAAGACAAAGAATAGGCTGGGAGAAAATATTGGTAGATAACATATCTAATGAAGACTTTAATACAGGATTCATATAGAATTCTCAACTCCACAAGATAAAAAGTAAACTATATTATTCAAAATGGAAAAACATTTGAACAGACACTTCACCAGAAAAGATAAATATATGATAAATTAGCACACAAAAGGTGTTCATCATCATTAATAATTAAGAGAATTGCAAATTAAATCATCAGGGAATTACCATGTCACACATATTATGGCTAAAGTAAAAACAAAAATAGCAAACCCCAAAAAATCCTAAACAAAACAAAACCTGATAATACTAAAGTGCTATTGAGCTTGTGATGAGACTTGATTTCTCATACATCACTGCTGGGAATACAGAATGTGTTATAGTTTTGATGTCCCTCAAGAGCTCCTGTTAATGAAGGAATATTCAGAGGTGAAATGATTAGATTCTGAGAGCTGAAATCAAATCAGTCCATCCTAGTTTGAATGAACTGACTGGGTGGTAACTGTAGGCAGACAGAGCATGGCTGGAGGAGGTGGGTCACTTGGGGCATGCCCTGAAAGGGTGCATGTTCTCTTTCCTGTGGTCTCTTCCCCCCTCTCTGACTTCCTGGTTGCCATGTCCTGAGCTGCTTTCCTACCCCACACCTTCTGCCATGATGTTGGGCTTTACCTCAGACTCAGAGCAATGGAATTGGCTGTCTATGGACTGAGACTTCTGAAACCTTGAGCCCCAAATAATTCTTCCTTGTAAGTTATTCTTTTCAGGTATTTTGGTCACAGTGTATTAAAATCTGACTAAAACAGAAAATGGTACCAAGAAGTGGGGTCATTGCTATTACTAACATGACCATATGGTTCAGAAGTATTTGAAATTAGTTTGCAAGAAGAATTTTGAAAAGTTTAGAGATGTAAACTAGAAAACCTTTGGAATTTTGTCAGCAGAGTTTACTGGGTGATTCTGGTGGGAGTTCAAAAGACCAGAATCCCAATGGGAATGCAGACTGTGTTCATGAGGGAAATGAAAATTCTATTGGGAATTGGACTAGAGGCCACTTCTGTTATATTTTGATGAAGAACTTATCTACATTTTGCTCATGTTCTGACCTTTTGGGGCTGAGTTTAAAAATGATGGAATAATTAATCCAGTGGATGAAATTTCAAGGCAGCCCAGCATCCGGTCAATGGCATGGATATTGCTGGCAAATGGTAGCCAGGTTTCCTGTGAGAAATAGGAGTAGAAAACAGCTAAGGGATTTTTAAAATTTGCAGTTTGGCCAGAAAAGTGCATGTAAATCTGGGGCCAAAGGTATGCTTGTTGAAAAAATTATAGCCCCGAAAACTATGCTAAATGTACTAAGAAAGATGCCTTGAGGTCATCTCAGGAATTTGTGACACCACACCCACTGAAGGCCCAAAGATGTAAAAGGGAAAATTCTGTTGAGAAGATATTTTGAGGGTACCCTACTCACACAGGGGGTTATGAAGTTGTTTCACCATACTGAGCATTACAGGCACTCAGGTGCCACTACAGCAATGATTCCAGATACTGAGCAAGCTGCCAACAAACCGTGGGCCTCAGCCACATAGTGACAGTTCTGGAGGAATGCAAGATTCTTGAGTTAAGGACTCACAGAGGCTTCTACCCAGATTTCAAAGGAAAGCCTGGAAGGCCATGAAAAGTGGAGGAGGGACAGAATCCCTGTAGGCTTCCACTGAAAGGGCAATACATGAAGCTGTAAATGTGAAGTCAAAGCTGGAGTGGAGACCCCAGGAATTAAGAGCTGCCAGTAACATGGACTCTGCTGAGAAACACTGTTAGCTGTGGATAGAATCAAGCTAAAAGAGAGTTCATGTGCACTGCAACCACAAGGCTAAAGGAGCAGGGCGGCTCAAGTCTTTTGTTAAGCACATGTTGTGTAGCCATGTGTCCCAGATTATGTACACAGAGTTGGGGACCTATTTATGCAGCTGGATTTCAGTATTGTTTTGGGCCCATCACATCTTTCTGTGCCCTTCTTCCTCTCTTTCAGAATAGGAATGTTTACTCTGTGCCACTGTGTATTGGAGATATATATATATATATATATATATATATATATTATTATTATTTTTTTTTTTGCAGGGCCTCACAGTCAAGGATTTGCCTCGAGTCTCAGAGTTGACTTTGAACTTGGGACTTCTGGGCAATATAAAACTGTTAAGACTTTAGGACTCTTGCAGATGAGCTAAATGCATTTTGTATTGTTAGATGGACATGAGCTTTTGGGGGCCAGAAGTGGAAAGAATATTCAGAGATAAAATTATTATATTATGAGAGCTGTAACCTAATCAGCTCATCCTAATTTGCATTGACTCTCTGGATTGAAATAGTAGGCAGGTGGGGTATGGCTGGAGGATGTGGGTCACTTGAGGCATGCCCTAGAAAAGTACATCTTCCCTGTTCCAGCTTTGTGATTGTCATGTCCTGAGTTGCTCTCCACCCCCACATCTTCTGCTATGATGTTCTACCTCACCTTGGCCCCAGGACTCTGGACTCAAGTAATCTATGGACTGAACCCTCAGAAATCATAAGCTCAAAATAAACTTTCCCTCCTCTAAATAGTCCTTTTTAGGTATTTTGGTCACAGTGATGCCAAAGTAGACTAAAGCAGAATGTTATAGTCATTTTGGGAAACATTTTTAGCATCTAGAGTTCCTTCATGCAAGTTTACAGACTATAATACTTCCTCTCCTGAGATAATGACTATTCTGAATTTTAAGCATTTAGTTTTGCCTATTTTGAACATTGATATAAAGTGGAATCATAAAGTATAGGCTATTTTGTGACTAATGTCTTACACTTAATGTATTATCTGTAGAATTCATTCATATTGCTGAATGTCCCAGTATAGAGTTCCATTCTATGAATATGTTATAATGTATCCATTTGCCTAATCTAGTAATATAATAACAAAAAAGAATGTAGTAGACATAATAATTATCTTCCAAAGATGTCTTTGTCCTAATGCTGGGAATCTGAAAACATAAAGCAAGATGGAATTACGATTGTGATAAAACTAAATTTGCTAATCAGATAGACGTAAATTAAGGACATTAACCTGGTTATCTAATCACATGAACTGATAAAAGTGGAAGAAGGACACTGAATGGGTTAGAGAGATACCACTTGAGAGTCAACCCACTATTGCTGAATTTTATGATGGAGGAAAGGTGCCATGAGTCAATAAATGTGATGGCCTCTAGAAGCTGGGAATGTCCCTTGTTTACCTTGCTGAAAATGGTACCTTGGTCCTATAACCATAATGAACTTAATTCTGGCAATGGCTAGAATGAACAGGAAAGATATTGTCCCTCAGAGTCTCCAGAAAGGATCACAGTTTCCCAATACTGTACTGTGATATTGCTTTGCTAAGACCTCTACGAAACTTCTGACCTACATTAATAGAAAGATGATAAATTTGCATTGCTTTAAACCACTAAATATATAAAAATTTGTTAAGACAAATAGAAAGGTAATGCAAAGAGACAAGCTATAAGATCACTTCAATAAAAAATGCATTCAACTTTCTACTATTTCACTTACTGCTATTACAAATAAATGAAAAGATTCATAGAAAGCATCTTGGGGTTATTGGAAGCAAGACATATAACATTAATTTGCCTCATAGAAAGCTTTTACTTAATGGTCAGTATGGATGTAGGCAAAAGGGTATGCTACCCAACTCCTCAGGACTTTTAACCTAAACAACACAACAGTGTTTAAAGTATATATGGCAACCAGTATCAGTAATAAAATATATTGACATCATGAGCACCTTGAGACATAACATACTTTCTGTAGTGTTTCTAGCAAAGATAACTCATTTCAACACAGCACCAGATAAATGCATATCGAGGGATACATTACAAAATGACTGATCAATTTTTCCAAGTTTCAAGGCTGAGCTTCTTCAAAAGAACACCAAAGGGCAGAGAGCACAAGACCAGGAATAAATACAATAGGATAACTTTTCAGCTCCAGAACACTTGTACACTGTGCTATAAAAACAGTCAGTTGTGACTTCACCACGAAGCCCTTTGACAGTAGACCCACTCAAGAAATTTCAGCTCTTCCATTCTGAACTCCCTTCTTGAGGGCCTTATACCCTCCCCCATCCTTTAGCCCTGAGCCCCCAGAGACACGCCTGCGCACTAGCTACCACTAAACTTATAGGTGGAGCCCGCGCAGGCGCAGGGACCCTGGTCATGGCTCCGCCCACGGTCGCCCCCACCCCGGCCTGGGCCCGCCTCCGCAAACACACACTTCCGGCGACGCCTCGGCGCTGACAGCCCCGCAGCCCTGCAAACGCAGCGGAGCCCAGCCGACTGACAGCGGCGCGATGGACGGTCGGGTGCAGCTGATGAAGGCCTTCCTGGCCTGGCCCATCCGTCCCGCGGCGCGTCGGTGGAGGAACCCGATTCCCTTTCCCGAGACGTTTGACGGCGATACCGACCGGCTCCCCGAGTTCATCGTGCAGACCGGCTCCTACATGTTCGTGGACGACAAGACCTTCTCCAGCGACGCCCTGAAGGTGACGTTCCTCATCACCCGCCTCACGGGCCCGGCCCTGGAGTGGGTGATCCCCTACATCAAGAAGGACAGCCCCCTGCTCAATGATTACCGGGGCTTCCTGGCCGAGATGAAGCGGGTCTTTGGATGGGAGGAGGACGAGGACTTCTAGGCCTGCAGACCCTCGGGCCTATGGCCGGTGCTCCGGGGAGGGTCAGCTGAGCCAGGCGCCCTCCCGCCGCGCCGCCCTCCCCACTCGCTAGCTAGCTCGCTCGCGTCACCGCGGTCTCCCTGCGCTGCTGTCCCCTCCCGCGTAGTGCTTGCCTTTGTTCCAGGAATAGCGCTCCAGGCTCCCGCAGCTGCCGCCACAGGGCCTCGCTCTGGAGCCGGCCCCCGCCCTGTGCTGCCAGCCCAGCCCCTCCCGTGCCCATTCGGACGCTGTCCTGTGCTCCAGCCGCACGCAGGCTGGGCCCCGTTACACACTGGACACACCACCCACAGCCGGCCGCTGCCCACCACCCCTGCCAGACCACCGGACCGCATCGCGCTCTGCCCACACGCCTGTGCTGCGCTGCGCTGCCATCGCCTTCCACCACACCCACCGACAGACTGCCGCTCCTAGTGATCTGGACTCTCCTTGGAGGTACCTGAGCTGGCCACAGCCCGTGGACATTGATTCACACAGCTGGCTGCCACCGCCCCCTCCCCAGAAGGGGCCAGCCAGCCTTTCATCTTCAGCACATCCCATTCCCTCCCTCCTCCCAGAGACCTCTTGTGTTCCTGGCAGCCAAATGGAGTCTCTCATTTTCTCCTGTGGACCACTTAGTTTTCCCCAGAATCCAGTTTTCTTCTGAATGTGCAACTGTCTCTCTGATGTGTGTGCCTTTTGTTCAACACAGTAACCCGTGTACTCTTTCCAGCTCTTCTACACTACCTGTACAAAAGTTTCTTTTCCTTACTTTCAATAAATGTCAGACACTATTTAAAAAGAAATTGAGTGTCAATGAATGTGGTACCTATCCCTCCCTGGTCTTGTAAATGAGGCCCATTCCTCATTCACCAGCTATATCTTCTGCCATTCTTTTTGACAATGACATCCAAGTCCTTTGTTGTGCTGCCAATGGTTACATCGATGATGATCATTCACTCTTAGATGGTGAATCCCTGAAACCAGTTATGAATGTTTCAAGCCTTTTAGGAAATACATTTTTATCTTATTTTTTGGTAATAGGAAAAGTAATCCAGTCACTTCTTTGAAAAGGTTTCTCATTTCCAAAAAATGATTTGAAATCACAACTCCCAAATTGGTATAAACCATGAATATCACACAGATTGTTGGCATAACAGTAAGTCTTATTTGACCCATTACTCAGAAAACCAACAGAATTATGTAGGTGCTTTTAAATAACATTAACAATTTCTTGATTATTTAGGTAATGAAAAATGCAGAAATGAAATTATTTAGGCACAAATCTGGCTGATAAAACTATATATAAGTTTACATAATGGGCATGAAAAAATCACTTTTATGGGTTATCTGCAACTTAATCTCTTAGGTTTATAGTTCTATAAAAAGGATATACTCATCCATTAATTTGTTAACAAAGTTAAATGTCCTAAGTTGGTTGATACATAAGTGACCTCACTGGACAATTTTAAAAGGTGCAATTTTTGTCTGATTTCTGTTTTGGAGATTTTATAGAACATGGGCTAGAGGTATGAATTATACCAGTGTTGTCATTGTTTTTTTTTTTTTTTTTTCATTGCATAGACATGACTGCTAATAGACTGGGTGGGGAAAAACCAGCAAGGCTTATCCAGATTCTTCTTGGCCTCAGTGCAGCAATCCCCCTCAAGGATTTGGGGTAGGTGGGAGCTTCTGTGACCTGCCTTATGGAGAGAGTTATGAGTCAGAAACAATGGTTAAAACCAAAAATATCATAATATTGCTTCTGATTAAAATATATTTCCATATTTTTAGGGTTGCACTGTTTTCTGAAAGCTTTTTATAAATTCCTTATTTATTTATAAAGTATATTAAACCTTTGTGATATTTAGCAGGCATATTCTAAATTTTGTTTTTAAATTTTGAGTTTTTATTTGGTGAAATAATTCATATTGCTGCTACACAAGAGAGGGTTATATTTATATTGCCATTTCTTGTGGTTTCTTCATGTTTCATTTTTTAACTTTATATTTTAAAATTCATCTGTAACTTATTGTTTATTAATCTGTGATCTGTTATTTCTGTTCATGCATATAGATGCATTTTTTAAGACATATGGACATTAACAGATCCTTCACTGAATGGTTTTTACTGATTTGTGAAACTTGGGTTGTCCGTTGCTTCCTTTGGGTATGATAGCCCCTGCTGCACTGCTGTGGTTCCTGGCTCCTTAACACACTGGAACCCAGTGATACAGATGGTACCAGTGAAGGAACTGCTTCAAGGAGGCGCTGTTCCCACCTGCCACAGCTGAAAGCTATACCTCCAAATTTAGTCTGCCATCAGTGATGTAGTAAATTCACCTACCTGATCTACTGCCTCCACATGCTATCTGTATTAGGCCATTAACTAGTGTGGGTAACACCTTTTCATGCATGTCTGAAAGATTATAATGCTCTGAACATCTGAGTCTGGGTCTAGTTAAGAACAACAGAGTTAGTCCTACATTAGAAGTAGACATCTGGTGGAAACTGATTAGCTACCCTGTTCTAATCCTTGTCTCCCTCTGTGTTGCCAGTACTTTTTGTTGGGGGTCAGGGTCTGGGCCTCAGGCTTACATATTTGTCCTTTTGGACTGAACACATCTTTGGATACTGTTTTTGTTTTACCTTTCCTTATCTTTTGGGACTTGGACACCCATAAGAAATACTCAACTCATGAAGTATCTGCATGTGAGACTCAACCTTGCACTGCTTACATTTTTTTCCTGTGCTCTGGAAAATCTTACCCAATTTACATTCCCCCAAAGAGGAGAGTGGTGAAGAGAGGTTAGCCAGAGAAAATACCTTACTAGCCTTTGACAGAAACTAGCAAGTAAATGGCATCCTCAGACTGGATGCCATAGGGGAAACTGGCCAGTTAAAATGATTATGTTCTTGGAGAGCAGAAAGCAATTGTTTCAGAAGTAACCAAGACATTGTAATGTATTGAGAAGTCCAAGCTACCTGAACACACCCTGCTAATAGGAGAGAATACTTTGGTGCAAGTCACAGTAGGGTCCTTTCCAGCAGTAGCCACAGCTTCAACATAGTAAATAGGTTACAACCTCCAGTTACTATTCTAGTGGAAATCAGATTATTATTGCTTCAATCTTAAATTTGACCCTTCAAGATCAATAGAAGGGAACAAGGGGTGGGGAAAGGGAAGAGGAAGGAAGGGGACTGGGGACTGAATAGAATGAGACATATTCCATGCTTGTAGAATTATACTGAAATGGATCCTACTGTCATATATAACTAAAAAGAACCAATAAAATTTTAAAATGTAAAACAAATTGACCCTTCAAGCTGAAAACACCCTTTCTGAACCCAGGGGCATCCCTAGCTAAATCAGCCTCAAAGATCACAAAGTCTCCTAGAAAATACACGCTTAATAAAGAGTGACTCAAGGATTGGTAATGTAGCTCAGTAGCAGAGCACTTGCCTAGTATACATGAGGCCAAATTTAATCCCTAGTGCCATCAAAAGAAGAAGAAGTGGGTGGGGAGAGAAGAGGAGGAAGAGAAGAAGAAAGTTCTATATTTTCTCCTTACCCCTTATTCTAGACTCTCTCCTCAATTATTATCTCACACTTAGGTTCCTGACTCTGTATTCACCTATTATTTCATCGGAAGTGGTTTTCTGTTTTGCTTCTGTGCTGAGAAAACTCTTTCCCATGCAAAGAAGGGTACACATTCCCATAATATCAATTGTGTTTTCCTAGTCTCTTCATTTTTTACATTTAAAATGATAATTCATTTGTGATTTATTTTGAAATACAGTATGGAGTAAAGATCTAAATGCATTTTCTTAAAATAGCTAGCCTAATGTTTCTCAGCATCATTTACTAAATATTCTACCGTTTCCTCTTAATCTGTAATCCTTCAGGTATCATATTTTTCTTTATGTACATTAAGGCCAATTGTGGGGAGTATGCATGCATTTTGGCTCCTGCACACACCACAACTTTCCTGGCACATAAAGTGGTGAGAAAACACCTCTTCCAAACAGTTGCCCCTGACCTTGTTCATGCTCAATATATTTCTATCAGTCTTGGTACATTTTATCTTGCTTTTTACTTCACTGTCATTTTGGGGAAGTGGGGCAGTACCAGGGATGGAACCATGGCCTTGTGCATGCTAAAGCACATGCTTTTTACTAAACTACATCTCTGGTCACTTTGTCACAGTTTTGAAGTCTACTCAGATGGGAAAAAAGACCTTGACATAATGTTAGGTGAAAAAAATTTATAAAACTATACATAGATTATCTCATGTCAGTAAGCAATATGCATAAATTAGATACCAAAATAGACAGACTCCTAGGAAAAAAACTAAAAGGAAATATAATAAAATATTTAACAATGGATGTTAGGAATGCAATTCATTTGCACTTTTTCTCTAAAGTAAACTTTTTAGAAACCAACTTTGTTGGCTGGGTGCAGTGGTGCATACCTGTAATCCCAGCAACTTGCAAGGTTGAAGCAAAAGTATGGCAAGTTTGAGGCCAGCCTCAGCACCTTGGTGAGAACCTGTCTCAATTTTTTTAAAAAATAAAAATAAAAAGGGCTGGGGATGTAGCTCAGTGGGATGTAGCCCCTGGGTTCAATCCTCAGTACCAAAAACAAAAAAATCAACTTTGTTGAAGTATCATTTAAATGTTAAAAATGCATCCATTATAATTGTTTGATTCAATGAGTTTGACAAATGTATACATCCATATAACAATCAGCACACACAAATTACAGATTATTTTCATCCCCCCAAAATGTACTCTGGTGCCTCTTTGCACTCAACTCCCCACACTCCCAACCCAAGACAATTGTGTCCCTTCCAATTTCCTGACCATCCATCCAAACCATTGGCCACAGCCCATGAATCAATATATTACCACTTTTTTTTTGTCTTTCCAAGTAAAGTGAACAAGCAGGTACACTGCTTTAAATTCTGTCCACTGGGAGGATTTCCCTTCACAAGTGTCCTTCAAGATGTTCCAGAAGGGGGCTATAGTGCTGCAACTGTCTAATTTTAAGTATTACTTGTATGTCATGCAGAACCATCCAAAAACAGGCCTAAGTCTTCTTTTTCTCTTTTCAATCATAGGGAGTTCCCCAAGAAACCATAGGTGCAGACTAGAAAAGATAAAGCAGTGTAGCAGGAGTGAGGACCATGGGCATTTAGGCTCCTTCCTCATGTAACTCACTTGTGCTAATAATGCTCAGTAACATGCCATGAACTGTTTCTCAAAAGAATAATTATCTTCAGAGTCTGCCAGGGCTTTGCTCCTAAATCCTAAGGGCCTTCGCCACAATTCATCTATAGGGGCCTGCTAATGGCTCCAAACAACATTCCTATCTGCCACTGACATTTCAAGCACCATTGGCTCTGTGCTAGCCCAAGTGAAAGAGCAGCCTTCAGCATAACCTATACCTGTTACACAGCTTTCTCTTGTCTTGGGAACCACAGAAAACTAGCAGCTTTATGGGTCACGTTGTAAGTGGGCCAGAGTAAAACATTAAAATGAGAAATATGTCACCTCCAAAATCCAAGGAGGCTCACTAGGCATGATCTGGTTTGATTTGAGGAGGAGCCAAATACAACAACTTATCCTTCATCTTAGAAGGGATATCTCAACATGGCCTACAATATTGGATTCCTAGAAATTTCACTGAGGCAGAGGCCTCTGAATTCTCTTCCATTAATTTATATATCTACCCTCATACAATAAGAATACTGATTATTGTAGCTTTTTAGGAAGTTTTGAAATTGGGAAATATGAGTTCTGTGATCTCCCTCTTTTGCAAGATCATTTTGGTTATTCTGGGTCTCTTGAAAATGTAGATTATCCAGAAAGCCCCCAAAGGGTAATCACACTGCAGGATCCTCAGATTCTAGAGCAATGTCATGCCACATGCAACAGAAAATTGTATGCTTTTAAAAAAATCACCTGCATTATTCTTCCCTGGAGAGAATGTTTGACCATGGGCCCACAGGTGTCCATGTATCTGCAAATAACTATTATGATATGAGTGCTAGTAGTCCTCCCTAATCATAAATCTAAACATGTCCAACAGATGTCTATTATGAGATAGAAATGCTATATTCACAAACCTACACATGAGAAGGTACAATAGGCTGCCTAAGCAAGTAACCCAGATTTCCATGTTAACACTGTGACTTCATCAGTGCCACTACCCCAGCTTGTATACCTGACCACCTGAGGGGACAAGTCCCACACTACCAGTTCAAAGAGAAATAAAAGGACCAAGCTTGGATTATAAATAGGTTGGCTCAGTGTGAAGGTCCAAGCCTGAAGTGAATATTGGACCAGTAAAATCTTTCCAATGGGCCACGCACTTTGTGTAGAAGAAGTGGCATGAAGTGAGAATATGTACAGATTTGTAGTGATATAACTGAGGACCCAGCTCTCTAATCTGGAAGGAAAATGGCTGAAGGTTAATTCAAAGATTTTGTGAGGAAAAGCATGTGGGTGAACATGTGGGACTTAGCACGGACAGTAAATGTTTTTAAATCCCATGTTAATGTCCAACAAATAGCATAGACCATAGAAGAAACACTGAACTGTAGACACAAAATGATTCAGCCAATGAAAATTAGTCAGCATTCATCATTAGTCCCTCCAGAAATGGCATGAAGGTATATAAGGAGTTAATATGATGGCAAAGATGAAAGCTATGCATGCAGCCAACAGTTTGGGGTCCAACTTAACAAGGCCAATACTGTTACTAATTTCTTTGAATTTATACTCTGCCCACAATGGAGATCTTTGCTAAGCCATCAATAATCACAATTTCTGCAGGAGATCAATAAGCCTATTGGTAGCAAGTTGACTTATTGGGCACCTTCCATACTGAAAGGGCTAGCAATTTTCCCTCACAGATAGATATTTATCCTCAGAGTGGATTCACTTTCCTATTCACATAGCCCCAGTCAATAGCACTAACTGGAATCTGAGAGAATGCATGAGTTACAGGCTTGGAAGTCCATATAGTATAACTTGGAGACTCACTTCACAAAGGATGTGTAAGAGTGCCACTGAAACTACAGGATCCACTGCTCATACCACCTACTCCACCATACAGAAAGAAGCTTTAATTATAGCATGCTGGAATTATCTTTTAAGCACAAAGCAAAAATATGTTCTCAGAAGAAATATCTTGCAAGTATAAGTGCCATCCTTCAGGACACCATATATGAATTAAATTAGAGAACTCTATATAGTACTGCATCACCAACAGGAAGAGAGCATAGGTACAAGAACTAAGAAGTAGATGCAGGAGTAACCCTATTTATTATATACTCTGAATGACACACAGGTGTAAACTGTGTTCCCCATTCCATCAACTCAGGGCTCTGTAATGTTAAAGGGCATGATCTGTAAATGAGGTACAGTTTTGCCAGAAGACTCAGCAAGAGACCCTTTGAATCGTAAACCACAGTTATCACATGGACACTTTGGACTCCTTGTTTCCCTGGACCAACAGGCAAGAAGTGCCAATTAATAGCAGCGGGTAATAGACCTTAATCAGCAGGAAGATGTCAAACTGCTTTTATACAATTGGTGCAAAAAAGGAAAATTTGTCAAACCTGGGTAATTTATGTGGGCATCTCCTGGTACTCCCTTGCTCAACTTTGTGAATTGTGGCACATTTGTACCTACCCCAGACTGTGAAGGATATGATTGCCAAGTACTCAGGCCCTCAAAGAAACAAAGGTTTGAGTCTTATCACCAGGTAAGCCAACAAAGACCTATAATGTAATTGTATTAGTCAGTATTCTCAGAGAAACAGAACCAATCAGAAAAGATGATAGATAGATAGATAGGTAGATAGATAGATAGATAGATAAAGGGGATTCATTAGGAGAACTGATTAACACAGTAATGGAGGATTAGAAGTCTCGTAATTTGCCCTCTGTAAGCTAGAGAACCAGAGAAGCCCATGGCATGGCTCAGTCCAAGTCTGAAGGCCAAAGAACCTGGAGTTCTGATACTCAAATATGGAGAAGATGAGTATCCTACCTCTAGAAGAGAGTGTGCAAATTTGTTTTTCCTGTATATTTTTGTCATTTCTGGGCCATTAGCTGATTGGATGGTGCCCACTCATATTAGATAAGAGTGAATCTTCCTTCTTAGTCCTCTGAATAGATTCTTCACAAAGGAAGATATGTGAATGGATATAAAAATATGCTTAATATTACTTTTCAACACAAAAATAAAATCTTAAATTCAAATGCCAATCCTTTCCAGAAATACCCTCACAGACATTCCCAGAAATAATGCGTCACCAGACATCTGGGTATCTTTTAATCCTGTCAAGTTGACACCGAAAATTAATAGTGATATCTGAAAATGGCAGTATTGTAGAATGGATACAGAGAGGACAAAATAGCAATTGCAGCCTGGCAACTCATTACAGTGATGGGGACTGCAGTTCATTACAGTAATCTATATATTCTCCAAGTTTCCTCCGAGGAAGGGGACCACAGGATCCATGAAGTAGATGTTCCCTTAATCTGCATGAAGGGGTGACCTGAGGTACTTGTGGAAGTGTGTCTCTCCATCCCTCTTCAAGACAACCTCCTATAAAGATCATAGTGAGCAACCACCTTCCAGTTGCTGCACTTTGGGATCCAATGAAGCATCAGGACACACTCTCCTCTGTTGCTACCAGCCAATACATAAGCAGTGGGGAGAGCCAGGATGTTCTTGAGTGACACAGAACTCTCCAACAGCAATCTTCTCTGGATTCCTCAGTAATGAGATTTCCTCTGACTGGAACTGTGGTCAGAGGCTCTTTCTTTCTTCCTTCCTTCCTTCCTTCCTTCCTTCCTTCCTTCCTTCCTTCCTTCCTTCCTTCCTTCCTTCCTCCCTTCCTCCCTCCCTTCCTCCCTTCCTCCCTTCCTCCCTTCCTCCCTTCCTCCCTTCCTCCCTTCCTTCCTTCCCTTGATAGGTGTTTAGAGCTGTGCGATGGTCTGAAAGCTCTACCTACTTTTCCCTTCTCTCCTTCTTCTTTATCCTCCACAGATGTTTCCCCAATAAAGCCCTTGAATGTATAATTCCATTTTAGCATCTGGGTTTTGGAGGATGTTTTAGTCAGTTTTTTTTTTTTTTTTTTTTTTTTTTTTTTTTTTTTTTTTTACTGCTGTGACTAAAAGATCTGACCAGAACAATTTTACTGTTAAGGTGCTCACACCCAATCATTTCTTCTCTGAACCTTCCTGCATTGTTTCACATGCAAGGTTTTGGGGGACACCACACATCCAAACCATAAGAGAGGACCTCAAATCAAAAGACAAAAAATATTAATTGAATTTCATATAAGTGAAAATCTATTACTCTTCAAAAGACAACTTTCAGAAAATTTAAAAGTAAATTGCCCACCTAGAAAAAATACCTGATATATAGGTATATGACAAAGGATTGATGTCTAGCACATATAAAGAATCACCATAACTCAGTTAGAAAAAGAAAAAAAATGGCAAAAAAGAGGTCACATGAACAGCTTCTTTATAAAGAAAGATATATGAATGGATAATAAGGACATGAAAATATGCTTAATATTACTTTTTATCACAAAAATAAAATTTTAAAACTTTAATGAGATTACACACATGCTACAATGCCTAAAATAAAGATAATAAATTAAAAGTATATTAAAATAATGCCAATACAGTTTTTTTGGTAAGGATGTGGAGAAACAGGAATATTAATCTATTTCTGGTGAAAATGTATAATTATAAAACAACTTTGGAAAAAACTGATTGGCAGGTTCTCATAAAGTATACTGCATAGTAACCACACAATCCAGAAATTTCACTCCTGGACATGTTATTGTTATTTTTATAGGAGTTTTATTTGTAATTGTCCAAAAGTAGAAGATACCCACATTTTAAAATAAATAGGCTAATTAATAAACAAATATGATTTATCTATACATTGGAATATTACCTAGCAATAATAAGGAATGAACTACTGACACATGCTACAAAATGAATAAATGTTAAAAAACACTATGCTGGGCCTTTGTCTCTCTCTGGAGCCCACTATTCTTTGGATCTATTTCTAGACTGCCTCTCCTATGCTTAGGAGCCCCAGGTTTCTTTGCTACACAGGTGCTGAAAGCACCACAGGGAGAATGCTATGTACCATGAAAGCCAGGAAATGGTCCAGAAGATGGTAGAGTAAAGGAAAGCTGCATCCCAAGCTGTACCATGGCATGGAAGCAAAGCAATGGGTATACAGTGTTTCAGCGAGGTGGGTGAGAGAGGGATTGCACTGAATTTTAATATTGGACATTCAAAGCAGCTTAGGGACTCAAAAATTTTGGTACAATAAACAAAGAAGGGGCTGGGGATGTGGCTCAAGCGGTAGTGCGCTCGCCTGGCATGCGTGCGACCCGGGTTCGATTCTCAGCACCACATACCAACAAAGATGTTGTGTCCGCCGAGAACTAAAAAATAAATATTAAAAAAAAAATCAATCTCTCTCTCTCTCTCTCTCTCTCTCTCTCTCTCTCTCTCTCCTCTCTCACTCTCTCTTAAAAAAAAAAAAACCAATAAACAAAGAAGAAAAAATACATCAGAGCTGACCAATGACCACTGGTGCTGATTCACCACACACAAAGGGAAGGGGATCAGAGTCTTGGTACAGAGAAATCTGAGATTAAAAAAATGCTGCCTAATCTTAACTGATCCAGAGGCTACATTGCACACTGGTGCTTGAAAAGCACGCTCTGTACCTCAAGTGGCCATGGAGAGCTGAAGTGGAGTCATCTTGGGGCTAGCACTCCATTATAGCAACTGTAGGACCTGGGAGATCACACACACACACACACACACAAACACACACACACACAACTACAATATGCCAGCAGGTGCCTATCAAGGAGCCTAGGCTGGGTCTGACCAAACATAAAATAGGCATGGAGTAGACTGTACCAAGGGAGATTTAAGTTGGAAGGGTGAAAGGGAGCCCAACTTGCTTCTCCTTTCTGTTGGACAGATCATGTGACCAGCTGAAGGGGGCTGGGAGTCTGAGCAGGTGGGGATGTACACATTCAAGGACTAAACCTGGGAAGGCTGTGGTCCTGGGGAGCAGTGGGTGGAAGATTGCCCCACCCCCACCCCATGATTGAATTTCCTGGGAGGCTCCTCAGAACCAGACCAAAAGATTGGCTACTGTCCAAGTCTAGGAGCAGGTCAATCTAGTGTCTCAAAAGTAGGCACCACCCAACGAAGCCCATGAAGCCTGATTAGACTTCACTGCCACCTGCTGGAATTCTCCTCACACAACACTGCAGAAGTGGTACCCTGGGTGAGTAAGAAACTGGTTTAAATGGACAATACGTCCGAACCCATCCCACCTCATATTGGTAAAGAGGCAAGCTGAGTCTTACATCAAACAGCTTCAATCTTAGGCCACTCCAACAGGCAGCTCAGAGAGCAACACAAAAACAGGAAGAGGTTAACAACATCCACCCCTTGCTCTATCAGTACCTAACTCAAGAAGAATTGGAAAGAAAGACTATTGGACATAGACAATGACCACTCAATCTAGTCAACCATTTTTACCACCTCAGTGGAGAAGTTTCTTCATTTTTCACTAAGATTTCAGATTTTTAAAAAAATTTAAATTTATTTTTTTTGTATTCTTTCTTTGTGTGTGTGTGTGTGTGTGTGTGTGTGTGCGCGCGCACGCGCGAGCGTGCATGTGAATTCTGGCTGTGCTGATTGGTTCAGGAACATATATACACACACATTTCTTTTTTTCCCAATTTTAGCATTTAAAAAATGTAATTTTTTCCCTAGCATTGTCTTTTGAGGGTTTGGATTTTGGGGGGGATTATATATTTTGGTTGAGTTTTGTATTATTTTCATTTGTTTATTTCTCTGGTTTCTCTTTTTCATCTTCTCTTGCTAATAGCCAATTTCTATTGTTCTCTCTCCTTCTCTCTAATACCTTGCTTCTTCTATTTTCCCCTCATTCCGTATAAACATCACTTGCTATACCTTTTCTGCATTTTCTCTATTTACTTTTTGAAATTGTAAAGTATTTTCTAACTTCCTAAAACATTTTCTTTGCCCCTAAGTAACTATATTTTTTAAAATATTTTTTAGTTGTCAATGGACCTTTATTTAATTAATTTATTTATATGTGGTGCTTAGAATCGAACCCAGTGCCTCTCACACACTAGGCAAGTGCTCTGCCACCCTGCCACCACCCCAGCCTAAGTAACTGTATTTTTAACATCTTTCTGAACTAATTGGTCTATATAACTCCTGCCCCCACCATTAATGCCAATACAATCATTACTACTGTGGATGATATAGTTGACACTTGCTATTTGCTTTAAAGCCAGTTCTAGTTCATGGTTACTATTTTCACCATTGATAACTGCTGAATCTACCATTTCTCTTTAGTGGTAGCACTTTACTTTAGCACTGTGTATTGTTTGTTGTTTGCAATGATTGTAACTAATATATATATTCTGCCCCAGTCTGTGAAGTGCTGGGAATTTACAAGAACACTAAAAGTTCACAGGTTAGAGATTCTGCTGCTGACCTACATTCCCTGACATTACTCCAACTTAAAGAAGTGAAGAGACAAAAGCTCCAAACCAACAACAAGGACCCAAGTGGGAATAACTGGATAGGGAACCCAGGTCCCCCCCCCCCCGCCCGCTTGGTATATATGCATACATCAACAACAGAGAAAAGCCACAGAACAAATAAGATAATTACACATAAAAGGACACAAGCAAAAAAAAAAAAAAAAAGAGGTAGGGCAATCCACTTCAAATGATATGTTATTTCAAGGCCTCTAAAACATGACAGAAGAGGCACACAAATCTCCCCCTAAAATCCACCATCCCCTAACCAAGGAATCCACTGATGGAAAGATAGACAAAATCCCACAGAAAGATTATAAAAAAAACTGACCATTAAAATGCTCAGTGATATCAAAGAAAATCTAAGGAGAAAAACCAGGTAACATTTAGAGGCAAACCAATAAGGCTCACTTCCGATTTCAAGCACAGACACTAAAATTAAGGAGGGCCTGGAATGAGATATTCCAAACCTTAAAAGAAAACCACTTCCAGCCAAGTTTACTATACCCAGCAAAGCTTGGTTTCAAATTTGAGGGGAAAATAAAACCTTTCCACAGTAAGAATAAGGTAAAAGAATTCATGAGTACCAAGTCAGTACTACAAAGAATACTTAAAGATAAACTGAACAAAGAGAGCTAAAAAAATTATTCCCAAAGCTCCAAAACAGAGGAAGTTTAATAAAAGAATAATCCACTAAATAAGATTCAAGACAGGATAAAATATAGCAAAAAAACAAAATGGCAGGAAACCACAAACATACATCCATGCTAATGCTGAATGTTAACAGTCTCAAATCCCCAAATAAAATACACAGATTAGTAGACTTGATTAAGAAATAAGATCCAACAATATGCTGTTTGCAAGAGACTCATAGGCGAAGACATCCACAGGCTAAAGGTAAAAGGATGGCAAAAAATATTCCAAGAATATGGTACAAGAAAAAAAGCAGAGATACTTATTATTATATCTAAGAGAGCAGATTTCAAATAAAAATTACTCAGAAGAGAGACAAAATAAGGCTATTATATTCTAGTAAAAGGAACAATCCAAGAAGAAGATATAACTATTAAATAATGAAATTGAAAAAAACAAATTAAAAGTCTTCCAAAATAGAAAAGCCCAGGACATGATGGATTCTCAGCTGAGTTCTACCAGACCTTTACAGAAGAAATAACACCAGTCTTTCTCAAATTATTCCATGAAAATGAAAGACAGGGAACAGTTCCAAATACATTTTATGAAGCCAGTACAACCATGATAACAAAATCAGATAGACATCAAGAAAAATACAGACCAATATCCCTGATGAATATGGATGCAAAAATCCTTAATAATATTAGGAAATCACATTCAAAAACACATCAAAAAGATAATACACCATGATCAAGTGGGTTTCCTTCCAGGGATGCAGGGTTGGTTTAACATATGCAAATAAATAAACATAATTCATCACTAAACAGAATTAAGGACAAAAAGTACATGATCATCTCAATAGATGCAGAAAATACCTGTGATAAAATCCAACACCTATTCATGTTAAAAATGTTAGAAAAACTAGGGATCGAAGGAACTTATCTCCACATCATAAAAGCAATTTATGATGAAACTTAAGCCAACATCATAGTGAAGAAAAACTAAAAGCATTCCCTTTAAAATCTCACAAGGCAGTCCACTCTCACCATTCCTATGCAATATAGTCCTCGAAACAGCCAGTGCAATCAGGCAAGAAAAGTAAATCAAAAATACAAGTAGGAAAATATATCAAATAATCTCTTTTTGCCAACGATATGATGCTATATATAGAAGACCCAAAAAAGTCCACCAGAAGACTTGCAGAGCTTATAAATGAGTTTAGCAAAGTAGCAGGATACAAGATCAACACCCATAAATCAATAGCTTTCCTATACTCTAACAGTGATTTGGCTCAGGAAGAAATCAGGAAAACTAACCCATTCAAAATAACCTCAAAAAAATAAATACTTGGGTATTAATCTAACTAAGGAGGTAAAAGAGTTCTACAATGAAAATTATAGAACACTGAAGAAAGAAATTAAAGAAGGCCTTTGAAGATGGAAAGACATTCTATATTCTTGGATAGGCAGAATCAATATTGTCAAAATTGCCATACTACCAAAAGCAATACATAGATTAAATGCAATCTCCATCAAAACACCAAAGAAACCTTTGAAAACTTAGTTGACAAAATTTTGGATCAACTGAAAAGAAGCATGACTTTTGAAATCTGAATGCCTTGGTTCTCAGTATTATCATTCTTTATTGAATTTATTTCTTTAAATTAAAGTATGTAGTTTTTAAGGAAAAAAAAAGTACCAGTGACATTCTTCACAGAACTAGGAAAAACAATTCTTAAATTAATTTGGAAGAGTAAGAAATCCAGAATAACCAAAGCAATGCTAAGCAAGAAAACCAAAGCAGAAGGCATCACAATACCTGATCTGCAATTATACTACAGAGCTATAGTAACAAAACCAGCATGATATTGGCATCAAAATAGACATGAAGACCAATAGAACAGAATAAAATACACAGAGACACACCCACATACCTATAGCTGTCTGATGTTTGGCAAAGGTGTCAAAAATATATCTTGGAGAAAAGACAGCCTTTTTAACAAATAGTACTGGGGAAACTGGAAATCCATACATAGAAGACTGAAATTTAACCCCTATCTCTCACCTTGCACAAGTCAGCTCAAAATGGATAAAAGACCTAAGAATTAGGCCAGAAACCCTGCAACTGTTAGAAGAAAATATATGCCAAATACTTGAACACGTTAGCTCATCAACAGACTTCTTTAATAAGACCCCTAAAGCAAAATGTTAAAAAAACAAAAAACAAAACAAAAAGTCAATAAGTGTGGATGCTATCAAACTAAAAAGCTTCTTCACAGCAAAGGAAATGATTGAGAGCATGAAGAGAAAGCCTATGGAATAGGAGAAGATCTTGGCCAGCTACTCCACTGATAGGGGATTAATATGCAGAACATACAAAGAACTAAAAAAACTTATCTCACACACACACACACACACACACACACACAGCAATCAATTAATGGGATAAAAAACTAAATAGAAACTTCTCTAAAGAAGAAACACAAATGGCCAAGAAATATATGAAAAAATGTTCACCATCTCTACCAATCAGGAAATTGAAAATCAAAACTACCTAAGATTTCATCTCTTTGCAGTCAGAATGGCAATTATCAAGAAAGTGGTTGTGGAGAAAAAGGTGCAGTTGTACAATGCTGGTGGGACTGAAATCTAGTACAACCACTCTGGAAAGGAGTATGGAGCTTCCTCAAAAAATTAGGGATAGAACCACCATATGACCCATATTTCCTATTTGTTGGTATTTTCCCAAAATATCTAAAATTGACATACTACAGTGATACACCCACCTCAATGTTTATTGCAGCACAATTCACAATAGCTAAATTATGAAATCAACCCAGATGCCCGTCAATAGATTAATGAATTAAGAAAATGTGGTGTATATAATATATACAATGGAGTTCTACTCAACTATAAAAATGATTAGATTATTGCATTTGCTGGCAAATGAATGAAAAAGGAAAATATCATGCTAAGTAAAATAAGCCAGAGCCAGAAACTCAAAGGTTGAATATTTCTCTGATATGTAAAAGCTAGAATAAAATAAAGGAAAGGGGGAGGGAAGGATAGGATAATATAAAGAACCAATTGAATATAAATAGATGAGTGAAAGGAAGTCAACAAGAGTAGAGGAAGGAGAATGGGAGAGGGGAGGTAGGACAGGAAGGAAAAAGAAGAGGGAAAGCGGGGGACATCATGAAATGAAATTGATTTCCATGCATATATGAGTTTGTTGGGAAACCCAACTACTACATATAAGTGCTATTTTAAAACATTTCATTTTAAAAAGCACTATGCTGAGTAAAATAAAATAATTCATAAAGTAGTACAGACTGTACAATTCCATTTATATGAAGTTCTAGAATAGGCAACACTGGTCGACAGTGCTAGATTACTTGGGCTAAAGGTATGATTTGAGTCACTGCAAAGAGGAACAACTATTTCGGAGTGAGAGAAATATTCTATATCATGATTGTGGTGGTGTTTACATACATATATATGTTTATGGATATATGTATACATATATTGTGGTGTAAGGCCTAAAATTAAGGACTTTTATGTTCCTTTAACATCTGATGAAACTAAGAAAGTATCAAATGACTAAAAAGCAAGTTCTTGGAAAAGTTCCCCCAGCTAAACAACCATGCTCACCAAAAGGACCAGGTACAGGTCCTGCCGATGCCCGAGTAGCAGGTTTCAGTTTCCAGCAAACCTACAAAATTATTCAGACAAGCCAATCACATCCTTCCACAGCGACCAGGGGAATCCTACAAAACAGAAATAAGGAAGAGGAATATAAATGACAATTTTAAGAGGTGAGACTGCAAAGGAATCAAAAACACCTCCCTTCTCCTCTAAATATCACCGACGTGATTCTACAATCTGCATTTGGGGTAAAATTGGGAGTTCATAACCCACTTCAATCTAATGTATGAAATATGATATGTCATGAGCTTTGTAATGTTGTGAACAACCAATAAAAAAATATATATATATATAAAAATAAATAAATAAATATCACCCAGCTATTTGCAGCACAAAAGATGACTCGGGATGATAGAACTAGTGAAGACCAATGGAAAATTTCCCAGACAGAGCCATCTTGGCAGGAAGAAGAAAACTACAGGGGGATTGTTGTTGAGAGGGGTAGGGGCTACCAACAGTACTCAAAGGATACCTAGTAGGTCCCTGGCCATTTGACCTACCTCCAGAGTCAGGTGGACATAGGTCACAGGAGTACGCTGGACTTATTCAGCAAAAGGTCTCCAAACACTTTTCAAACTGCTTCAGCAGAATCTCTTTAAAACCAAACAGCAAATATCTTAACACAATCATCCTTCATATCCACCCAGAAAGGCTGACTGCCAGCATTTTGAGTTGGCCCTCATAATTAGAGAGGTTTCAGTTGTTTTAAGATCCCTGTAAGTTGTAAAAACTTCAAACTTCACCTGCGTGCAGTGGCACATACCTGTAATCCCAGTGACTCCAGGAGACTGAGACAAGAGGATCACAAGTTTGAGGCCAGTCTCAGCAGCTTAGGAGACCCTCAATGACTTAGCAAAACCTTGTCTCAAAATTAAAAAAATAAAAAGGGCTGGGGATATAGCTCAGTGGTAAAGTGCCCCTGGGTTCAATCCCCAGTAACAAAAACAAACAAAAACTTCAAACTTCATTTAAGTTATTAAAATATTCCCTTTGATTTCAGGAAGACTTTGACCTATTAGAATTCAAATTGCAAGCTAATGATGTTGTCATTATTTGGAAGAACAAAAGTGTAATCAGATATATAAGGTATACAATGTACCTTCAGCCCCATATATGGCCCTGGAAACCACAGCACATAAATGGCAAAAATTGCCCAAATGGATAGAGGGAGGGAGGGAGGGAGGGAAGGGGGAGAGAGGGGGAGAGAGAGAGAGAGAGAGAGAGAGAGAGAGAGAGAGAGAGAGAGAGAGAGAGAGGAGAAGAGGAGAAAGAAAGAAAAGAAGAAGAAGAAGAAGAAGAGGAGGAGGAGGAGGAGGAGGAGGAGGAGGAGGAGGAGGAAGAAAGAAGAGGAAGAGGAGGAGGAGAAAGAGAATGAGGGAAGGGGCAGGGAGGGAAGGGGAGGGGGGACAATTATGGGGAAAAAAACATAAGTGTGATTCATTTCTTAATCACACAATCCAGAAAAATCACCAAAACTTATAGTTGATTACACAACTGTCAAGGTTAATTTTACATGCCAAATTGACTGGGCCATTAAGTGGTTAGATATTTCAAATATTACTCCAGGTGTATCTGTGAAAGTGCTTTTGAATAAGATCAACATATGACTCAGTAAGACTGACCAAAACAGATGACCCTCCCTAATGCTGGTGGACCTCATCCAATTACTTGAAGGCCTAAAAGAACATGAAAGCTGATTCCCCCCCCCCCCATGAGTAACAGGTAAGTCCTGCTGTATGACTTCTGCGAGCTGTGACATTGGTCTTTTCCTGCTTTTAGACTTGAATTGAAACATCAGCTCTTCTTGAGTCTTAAACTTGTGGGCCATCATACTAAAACTTACACTATTAATACCTGGTTCACACACCTTTAGACAAAGATTGGAACAACACATTGGCTCACCTGGTTCTCTAGCTTGCTGTCTGCAGATCTTAGTACTTCTCAGACTCCATAATCATGAGACAATCATATAACAGACTTAAATAGATACACAGATAAATTGATAGGCACACAAATACACACATTGGTTGTATTTCTGGAGAACCCTAATAACACCTCTTTTATTCAGTGCTAGGGATTGAACTCAGGGTCTCACACAGGCTAGGCAAGCAATCTACCACTGAGCTACATTCCTAACCCCCTTAAACAACCTTTTAACATAAAAGGCATTATCCTATAAGACATATGGCAGATCATCTGAATTTATTGGGATATGTAACTTTGACCAAAAATCAATGAGAGAGCAAAGGCTTTTTACAGCAATATACATTTAGAGATTAACCTAAATAATATGCTATGATACTTTATTTTATGCCCATTAAAGAAAGTATAATTTTATGTTTTGCAGAATATCAACCAAGTGTATACCTAAATTACAATCAGAGTAATTTCATACCCCACTACCTACACAGTCAAGGCAATATAAATCTAATGCTATTACTGAACACCTATGCCATTCCATTGATTTCATGAAAAATGGGTTAAACAAAATTTTGATAAGTGTTCATCAACAAATGACAAATGTGTGAGATTTGGGGTTTGGAATAATTAGGTACTGTAAGTTCAGGTTGCTTTTTGGAAATGAGGGACTCTTTCCCCCAAAGTACCTCTCTTCTTCTTACCCTGCCTTGGCAAATAAGCTAAGGGGAATGAAAAAGACTGGTTTACATGATTCAGCATCTGCAATTGGATAGCTGTCAATAAGGTGTCCATCCCCAGAACAATCACATGACTCAATCTTCTGTTTTATATAATGCCAAGCAAGAGTCAACATCACTACCTGTAGGGCAGAACACAAAGGTTTTGAACAAGAAATAGGCTCTATTTACAGGACCAGACAGGGAAAGGGGACATACTCATTACGACTCAATTTCTTTTTAAATAGTGTCTGACATTTATTGAAAGTAAGGAAAAGAAACTTTTGTACAGGTAGTGTAGAAGAGCTGGAAAGAGTACACGGGTTACTGTGTTGAACAAAAGGCACACACATCAGAGAGACAGTTGCACATTCAGAAGAAAACTGGATTCTGGGGAAAACTAAGTGGTCCACAGGAGAAAATGAGAGACTCCATTTGGCTGCCAGGAACACAAGAGGTCTCTGGGAGGAGGGAGGGAATGGGATGTGCTGAAGATGAAAGGCTGGCTGGCCCCTTCTGGGGAGGGGGCGGTGGCAGCCAGCTGTGTGAATCAATGTCCACGGGCTGTGGCCAGCTCAGGTACCTCCAAGGAGAGTCCAGATCACTAGGAGCGGCAGTCTGTCGGTGGGTGTGGTGGAAGGCGATGGCAGCGCAGCGCAGCACAGGCGTGTGGGCAGAGCGCGATGCGGTCCGGTGGTCTGGCAGGGGTGGTGGGCAGCGGCCGGCTGTGGGTGGTGTGTCCAGTGTGTAACGGGGCCCAGCCTGCGTGCGGCTGGAGCACAGGACAGCGTCCGAATGGGCACGGGAGGGGCTGGGCTGGCAGCACAGGGCGGGGGCCGGCTCCAGAGCGAGGCCCTGTGGCGGCAGCTGCGGGAGCCTGGAGCGCTATTCCTGGAACAAAGGCAAGCACTACGCGGGAGGGGACAGCAGCGCAGGGAGACCGCGGTGACGCGAGCGAGCTAGCTAGCGAGTGGGGAGGGCGGCGCGGCGGGAGGGCGCCTGGCTCAGCTGACCCTCCCCGGAGCACCGGCCATAGGCCCGAGGGTCTGCAGGCCTAGAAGTCCTCGTCCTCCTCCCATCCAAAGACCCGCTTCATCTCGGCCAGGAAGCCCCGGTAATCATTGAGCAGGGGGCTGTCCTTCTTGATGTAGGGGATCACCCACTCCAGGGCCGGGCCCGTGAGGCGGGTGATGAGGAACGTCACCTTCAGGGCGTCGCTGGAGAAGGTCTTGTCGTCCACGAACATGTAGGAGCCGGTCTGCACGATGAACTCGGGGAGCCGGTCGGTATCGCCGTCAAACGTCTCGGGAAAGGGAATCGGGTTCCTCCACCGACGCGCCGCGGGACGGATGGGCCAGGCCAGGAAGGCCTTCATCAGCTGCACCCGACCGTCCATCGCGCCGCTGTCAGTCGGCTGGGCTCCGCTGCGTTTGCAGGGCTGCGGGGCTGTCAGCGCCGAGGCGTCGCCGGAAGTGTGTGTTTGCGGAGGCGGGCCCAGGCCGGGGTGGGGGCGACCGTGGGCGGAGCCATGACCAGGGTCCCTGCGCCTGCGCGGGCTTCACTCAGAAGCCTCGGTGGTGGTCGCTAGTGCGCAGGCGTGTCTCTGGGTGCTCTGGGGCCAGATGGGGCGGGGGCGGGGGCGGGTATGAGGTCCTCAAGAAGGAGGGGTTGGAATCAGAGGGGCGGGGATGGGGTTCATATTGGGCACAGTGGGCGAGGGGCAGCGAGCAGAGAATCCCAGGATGCCTTGTGGTGTTAGGTTAGGGTGGATCCTGCAGCCCTTGGGGATCTGGAGGTTCTGTGTTCTTGAAGCTGATGCATCTTCCTGCCATACAACTTCCAGTCTGTCACTCATCAGCGCTGTAGTAGTCTTTTGTGTACCTTCTGTTCTGGACGCCTTTTGAATGAGTGAATACAATTTTTCTGCTTTTTTGTGCATCTCTCAGTATGAGAAGCATTAGCTCCCTGGCTGCAGATGTGGTTGTTTTACAGTATAGGAAAGCCCCAAATATTAGCAGACATAGCACACAGATCAGCTATTCGAAGAATAATGTACCGTGAGCTGTTAATTTAAGGGGGGTTTAGAAATCTTTTCATTTGTTATATTAAGACACCAGTAAACTATTGTCTGAGTAAGAAACTAAAAGAAGGGTTGGATGCTTTAAAATATTATACATGTCAATAAGTAAGAATAAAGGATTGTAATATCCAAGAGTTTTACAGATTGGAAAGGAGGAGGGAAAATTCACTGTTACTACATACAAATTTAATTTTAAGACTGAGTAAAATATTAATATAAATTCACCAACTTTTACACATACATAATATCACCTGTTCAAATATATATTTTGGTTAAATCCCAGTTTGAAAAACAATGTACATGTTGTTCCAGACAGCTGCTGCCCCATACCGACATGGTGACTCAACAAGTTTACCTCTGTCTGCGTGAGTTGCAACAGTGTCTTGTGCTCCCATGACCTTTAAAGTGCAAAATCTCTCTTGTGGTACTGGCTAACTAGAAATATTCATGGAATAGTCTGGAAAAGATTGTTCCATTAATGTTCAGTTGACAAATTAGAAATATAGGATTGATCACAGTTGTGGCAGTCATACATAATGCAACCTTCACTCCACTATACTTCAACCAGTGCTTGAATTTTTCTTCTACTCATAGGTGGTCAAATGTCAGTACAGACAATGTAATGGTAGTTAGAGATGGAATTTTGGGGATATAGAGTTAGATGAGTTAATGAGGATGGGGTCTTCAGGATGGAATTAGTGCCCTTACAAGAAGAAACACTAGAGAACTTCCTCTCTCTACTTTGTGAGGATATAACCTGAAGGAGGGGGAGCATTTGCAAACCAGGAAGAGAGTCCTCACCAGAGCCCAATCATGCTGTCATTCTTATTACAGATTAACAGCCTCCATAACTGTGAAGAATACATTTCTGTTGTTTAAACTGCCCAATCTGTGGTATTTTGTTCTGGCAGACCAAGCTAACACACTTACTAATCCAACTCTTTTTTTTTTTTTGGTGGGGGGGGGAGTTCCAGGGATTGAACTCAGAGGGGCTTAACTACTAAGCCACATCTCAAGCCCTTTTTATGTTTTTATTTTGAAACGTGGTCTGGCTAGATTGCTTAGGGCCTCGCTCAGTTGCTGAGGCTGGCTTTGAACTTGCGATCCTCCTGCTTCAGTCTCCCAAACTGCTGGGATTGCAGGTATGCACCTACATTCTCAGCGCTAATCTAACGCTTGAGAATTTCTTTTGAAAAATAATTTAACTGAAGATAAAAAATCTTGAGACATAGGGTTTGGGGATGTGGCTCAAGCGGTAGCACGCTCGCCTGGCATGTGTGCGGCCCGGGTTCGATCCTCAGCACCACATACAAACAAAGATGTGTCTGCCAAGAACTAAAAAAATAAATATTAAAAAATTCTCTCTCTCTCTCTCTCTCTCTCTCTCTCTCTCTCTTTAAAAAAAAAAGAAAAAAATCTTGAGACATAAAAATATCATAGCAAGAACATCTGTAATCCTTAAAAAAGGGAAATATCCAATGAGGGAATAACCTAGCCTATTATTCACTGACATTATAGAATTACATTAAAATAATTATGGAAAATAAACAAAGACCAAATTGTTCTAACAAAATATTAAGTGAAAAAAAGAGAATCCAAAATAATGTATTTTAAAAAACTATACCAAAATTGAAATAACTTTGTGAGATAGGTAGACTAAAATGGGGCCACGTGGAGACACCCTTAGTAAATGGGGACATCTGAAAACATGACAGGTTAAGCTTGCTTCTTCAGTTCAAGATAAACTGAATATTAGATGTATGCTTATAAGAGATTATATATATTATTAATTAAAATGTCAACCACCTGAGGAACTTACACAATGTGCCTGCAAGTAACTAATGGCTAAATTCTTTGACCCAAGAGTAACATTCTGATTTCTAAGAATAGGGTCGTCACTATAGACTTGGTCACCATGATGGAGTGGTTCACCATATGACTTGACCTCTAAGAAAGTTTGTAAATATTTTCCAAATCAGCAAAATCTAACAATGACTCACCTGATTAGGACCTTCCCTCTGAAAATTATATACAAAATCAAAGAACTCAAACCCAGGGGTTTCACTCATCTTCTCCAAGATGGGAAGGTCATCGACTCTCCCTCAAAATGTGAAATCTTTTGCTGTTCTTAAGTAAATCTACACCTGTATCTTGTGTACTGATTTGTCTTGCAATTCTTTGTGTGATAAATGTCAAAAACCTGGCTGGTTGCAAGTGGAGGTCCCCTTCTCTCAGGACCCCCTTGAACTCCCTTCCTTGACATGTGTAGCAGCACCAAATATCTGATGCTCTCAAGTGACTGCCCAGTCAGATAGTACATTTCTAGCTCCCTCTGCATTTTCCTGGCCTTATATGATTAAGTGTAGGACGTCCATGTCTGTCCAGAGATGAGAACAAAAGAGAATATATTACAACTGATTATATTGGGCCAGCAAAACTTGACCTAAGAACCTGCTGTGGGTATTATGAAACAAAAAATTAAGGACAATTTTACTCATAAATACAGATGCAAAATCCTGAAACAACATATTAACACATAGAATCTTGTAACACATAAAGGTCATACTATGTCACGACTCAGTTTGTTTTATTCAGGACTGTGAAATCAAATACCAATCAATGGAGCTGGGGGTATAGCTCAATGGTAGAGAGCACTTGCCCAGCATGCACATGACCCTGGGTTCAATCCCCCAACACTGCAAAACAAAACAAAACAAAAACAAACCAACAAAAATCAGTGTAATCCACCATACTAAATTTTTTAAAATGAGGAAATCCTCATTTTTAATATATAAAATAATTATATAATATTTTAATAATTATATAATATATAATCATATAATTATTTCTCTAGATTCAGAAAAAAACATTTGATACAATTCAATTACCATGTATGATAACTACTAATAACTTTGGAAAAGTATAAATCTTTATTATTCTGCTAAAGGGCACTTGTGAAAAATTACATAGAGGGCTGGGGCTGTAGCTCAGTGGTAGAGCGCTTGCCTTGCACACATGAGGCACTGGGTTTAATCCTCAGCACCACATTAAAAAATAGTATTGTGTCCATCTACAACTAATATAGATAAATATATAGATAGACAGATTGAGATATATAAACTACAATGTATATTATACATCTTGGGAAAATGTTGAAAATGTTTCCTTTGAAATAAGGAATGAGTTGAAGATATCACCATTTCTAGTTAGAGTCATCCAGGAGGTACAAGAAAGTGCAGTAAAGCAAGAAAAAGAAAAAGAGGTAAAGGTATATGAATTGGGAGGGGGGCTGGGTTGTGGCTCAGAGGTAGAGCTCTCACCTAGCATGCATGAGGCACTGGGTTCAATCCTCAGCACCACAAAAAAATAAAATATAGGTATTGTGTCTACCTATAACTAAAAAATAAATTTAAAAAAATTTGGGAGGGAAGAAAATGTAATTGGATATAGAGTAGAAAATTCTCCATATAGAAGAAACAAAAGAAGGTACAGCTACATTATTAGAAATCATATACAAGTTGTTGTTGTTGTTGTTTGTTTGTTTATTGGTAATAGGGATTGAACCCAGGATCACTAAACCACTGAGCCACATCCCCAGCCCCCTTTTTATGTTTTATTTAGAGATAAGGTCTCACTGAATTGCTTAGGGCCTAAATTTCTGAGGTTGGCCTTGAACTCATGATCGCCCTTCCTGAGTCTCCTCAGCTGCTAGGATTACAAATGTGTGCCACTGCACCCAGTTTAAATACCAGTTTATGAAGTTTGCTGGAATCAAGGTAATGATGCAAATAACAAGTGTCATATGATTACAAAAAGTAGAAATAAAGTACAGGAAAATATATATTCTACAATAGCATCAAAACATAAAATATCTAGGAAAAATATAAAAGAAAAAATGTATAAAAATTAAACAGAAAAATTAAAGATAAAATATATGGTTACTTATAGATTGAAAAATGCATTATTATACAGATGTAAATTCTCCATCATTACTTAAAATACTGTGTTACTAGTGCCAAGATCATCAAATAGACAGATGGAATTAGAATAAAAACCTGAGGAGCAACCCATGCATATATGGATATTTGATTTGCAAAGGTGGCCATTGTCATAGAGCAATAAGTGGTGCTTGGAAAATTGAGTATCTTTATGAAAGAAAAAGAAATGTGACTATAGTTTATATATTGCACACAAAAATGAATTTCAATTAGCATGAAGATCTCAATGTAATAAACAAAAATAATGTGATTTCTTTTGGGGGGGGCACCAAGGATTGAACTCAGGGACACTTGACCACTGAGCCACATCCCCAACCCTATTTTGTATTTTATTTAAAAACAGGGTCTCACTGAGTTGCTTAGTGCCAATTTTGCTGAAGCTGTCTTTGAACTCATGATCCTCCTCCCTCAGCCTCCTGAGCTGCTGAGATTTATAGACCTGTGCCACCGCACTCGGAAAATAATGTGATTTCTATAAGATGATATTGAGGGCTGGGGATGTGGCTCAAGCGGTAGCGAGCTCGCCTAGCATGTGTGTGGCCCGGGTTCGATCCTCAGCACCACATACCAACAAAGATGTTGTGTCCGCCGAAAACTAAGAAATAATAAATAAATATTAAAAATTAAAAAAAAAAAGATGATATTGAAGTATTTTCATGATCTCAGAGTAGAGAAACAAGTCCTTAAAAAGACATAAAAGTACTAACCTTAAAAATATTATGCATAGGGGCAGGGGATATAGGATGGTAGAGAAATTGCCTAGCCTGTAAAAGGTTCTGTGTTCCATCCCCAGCACTCCCCCCACCAAAAAAAAATAGTTCGAATTAAATTAGGTTACTTTTTAAAAAAAGTAATTACAGTGTAAATGCAAATTATTCCATAAATGAATATTCATGAATAGCCACAAATGAATGAACAGATTGCCAGAGAGCAAGGGAAGATATTCATGAATCATATAATAAATGAAGGGATTATAGATAGGATGAATTTGTTTGAAAACCACATACAGTATGGGCAAGGTGGTGCACTTCTGTAATTCCAGTGACTCAGGAGCCTGAGACAGGAGAAACAGAAATCTGAGGCCAGTCATGGCAACCTAGTGACACCCAGCCTCAAAATTTTACAAAAAGGCTGGAGATGTAGCTCAGTAAAGCACCCTCAGGTTCTATTCCCAGTACAAAATAAAAAAAACAAAAACACAAATCAAAGAGAAAAAGATGAATAACCCAATAGAATAGTAAGCAAGGGGCTGGGGTTGTAGCTCAGTGATACAGTGAAGGCCCTGGGGTTGAGCCTCAGCACCACATAAAAATAAAGATTAAAGAAAAAGTAAGCAAAAGACTCAAAAGGCACTTTAAAATGTAATCCAAATGATCAATAATGAATGCTGAAAATTGCATATTATTGTGAAAGAATTTTTTAAAAAACCTAAATAAATGAAGATATACAACAAAAAAATGGTCAATAAAAGTATATAAAGATTTTTAGTAGTGTTAGTCATTATGCAAATGCTAGTTAAGCCCACAATGAAGTATTATTAAATATTCATCAAGAATGGTTAAGTTGCCTGTAATCCCAGTGGCTCAGGAGGCCAAGACAAGACGATTGTGAGTTCAAAGCCAGCCTCAGCAACTGTGAGGTGCTAAGCAACTCAGTGAGACCCTGTCTCTATTTAGAATACAAAATAGGACTGGGGATGTGGCTCAGTGGTTGAGTACCCCTGAGTTCAATCCCCGGTAACAAAAACAAACAAAAAAGAATGTTTAAGTTATAAATTAGCAATATCAAGTGTAAACAAGTAATATGAGGCAATGGAAATCATGTGTGTACTACTAATAGGAGAGTAACATGGTATAACCATGATATAACTATTTTTAAAATATTTTATTTATTTATTTTTTTAAGAGAGAGTGAGAGAGGGGAGAGAGAGAGAGAATTTTTAATATTTATTTTTCAGTTCTCGGCGGACACAACATCTTTGTTGGTATGTGGTGCTGAGGATCGAACCCGGGTTGCACGCATGCCAGGCGAGCGCGCTACCACTTGAGCCACATCCCCAGCCCAAATATTTTATTTATATATGGGCACAATATCTTTATTTTGTTTATTTATTTTTATGTGGTGCTGAGGATTGAACCCAGTGCCTCACATGTGTGAGGCAAGTGCTCTGCCACTGAGCCACAACCCCAGCCCTAGAAAACTCTTGTCAGTGTTTCATATGGTTTAACATATATCCAAACAACTCATATTAAGAGATATGGAAACCTACATCCATTCACTCAAGTTTATATACAAATGTTCATAACACGTTTATTCACAATATTACCAAACTAGAAACAACTAAAATATCCATCAACAGATGATTGGATAAACGATCCATACAATCAGGTGATGCCTATTTTGATTCAGGAGCAGATTCATTGAAGTTCAGGTTTGAAACAGTGAGAAGGAAAGCAGTAGTTCATTCTACTTCCACTGTTTCTTGGCTCCAGGAACTGGTTGCTGTTTGGACATATACTTCTTCCTATTTCAATCTTTTTCTTTTTTTTTTTCGGTGTTGAGAATTGAACATAGGGCCTTGTGCATATTAGGCAAATGCTCTCCCACTGAGCCCAAGGGAGATCATTTTGAAAATGAGAAAAAAGTCATATGAGGACTCACAAAGCCATATGAATCACTCTAGTATGCAATTTAAGGATCTATTACATTCATTCATTTTATGGGCTTGTATAGTACTTCAGATATCCCCCCAAATTAGGATTGGGATGATGGGGTAGCTGATATGGGGATAATAGTTTCTGAATATATGAAATATATCTGAACTTATAGGAGAAAAAAATTTTGCAGATTATTTAGGCTGTGATGGAAACAACTTTATAGGTAGTATGAAGAAGGGCATGAGGGTTTGTCCTGCATGTCAGGTTGTTTTATAAAGCCTATGGCAAGCCCCAAGATGAGATTCTTTCTGACATATACCAGTCTTCTTGTCTTCTAGAAGAAATTTCTGCTCATTTTGCCCTTTTTATTTTCCTGATACTGGGGATTGAACCCAGGGGCATTTTAACATTGAGCCACAGCCTCAGTCCTTTTTGTTTGTTATTTTGAGACAGGGTCTCACTAAATTGCCAAGGGTCTATGTTGCCTACACTAGCCTTAAACTTTTGATCCTCCTGCCTCAGCCTCCAGACTACCTGGGATTATAAGCATGAGCCACCGCAGCCCACCTCTCTTTGCCTTTTCATTATCTCCCTCATGTTGATTCTAGGAAAATGACATGCCACCATGAAATACAAGGACCCCACATTGTCCTGTAAAATCTGGTGATTCCTGAGGTTTAACCCTTTATTAAGGCAAGAAAGACAGTAGGTTGTTTAAAACCTTCCTAGGAAAAGTGATCTTTTTGGCCACTACATTAAGGCCATAGATAAGTGAGGATTGAAATGGTGTGGACGGATATCTCCCTATCCTGCTAAGGATAAGACAGAATGGAATGGGGTTAGGAGTGTGGTTGAGCTCTTCTCCCTAAGGTTTCTACCAGGAACTTGTGAGGAGAAGGGACCAGCACTGAGGCTCAGTCCAGTGGCTGCAGGAAGCCAAGGTTCAAAGCATAGCAGAGCTGGGGACCAGCAGAAGAAGACTGCGAACTTCAGGGAGGGTGTCTGTTCACTTAAGCTGCAGTGCCACCATTAAAACTAGGATGGGCCCCCGCACAGTGGCACAGACCTGTAATCACAGTGACTCAGGAGAATGAGGCAGGAGGATCTTAAGTTTGAGGCCAGCCTCAGCAATTTAGCAAAGCCCTTTTTCAAAATAAAATTCAAATTCAAAAAGGGCTGCAAATGTAGCTCATGGTAGAGCGCCCCTGGTTTCAATTCCTAGTACCACAAAGCAAACAAGCAAACCATCCTCCTTTTCCAAAACCAGAAAAAAAAAATGTTGGTGGATAGAATTTCCCCTATTTCACGTTTCTTTATTTTTTGGCAACTTCAGGGTCTACATCTTAGTGTAGCAGGTGAGATAGGAGAAGGTACAGACAAGGGGACCCAGTGTTAATTGTTCCCAAGAACAAGAGCACTGAGGTGGCCCTTTTGCTTTGCCCATGACCACAGCAGCTTCCCGTTCTCCAGCCCTTCCCAAGGGCCAGCGCTTTTACATGCACAGCCTCATTTAATCTCACAGCAGCCTGCAGGAGGCTGGCAGACATTCTGATTGCTTCAGTCATGAGTTGAGGCTCAGAGAGGTTGGGTGATGCTCCCATGCTCCCTTATTGAGTGGCAGAGCTGCTAAGGCTTGTGCTCTTGAGCACAGCCACAGTGCTGCCCTTTCCACATCCTCCACCCTCTGCATGAATAGCTGCAAATAAAGCGAGTAACTAGCAAAGACCAGCACTCATTCTGCCTCCATGTGTCCTGACACATGCCCTGCACTGGGCTGAATAATGTCGCCCCCCCCCCCCCAACCTGAGGATATCACCTATTGGAAATAAAGTCTTTGTAAACATAAGGAGTTAAGTTAAAATGAGCTCAGGCTGGATCAGGGTGAGCCCTAAATCCAATATGACCGATGACCTTTTAAGAATAGCAGTAACAGACACACAGGGAGAAGTCCTTGTGACAATGGGAGCAGAACTTTGCAGGCCAACACCAGAAACCCCAGTAGGCAAGGCCTCCTGGAGGTGCTCACCTCCAGACACCTCCATTCAGACCTGTGGCTTCCAGTACTCAGTTTCCATTGTTAGGTCACCTGGTTTGCAGTGACTTATTACCACAGCCCTAACAATCTAACCCAGGCACCGTTTGTTTGTCTGCATTCTTCCGTTGTTCCTCGCAGAACCTGTGAATTGGTAATCATTTTGCAGATGAAGGAAGTGAAAGCCAGAGAATGTGAGACACCTGACCAAAGGCACCCAGCTCATGACCTGAAGAGCCAGGATTCAAACCCAGCTGGTTTCCTCCCGCAAAGCCTGCTCGACCTGCGCCGCGCCTGGTTTAACACTTGGGTTGACCTCTCCCCTATTTACTGGTGCTCTGAAAAGACCCTGGGGGCTGGCCAGGGGTGTTCTGCTCCCCAGCTATATTTCAAAGCACTGTTGGAGCGTGTGGAGAAATCAAAACCAAAAGCACACAACCACCTCCCAGGGTATTTGCTTAAGGTCTTGCACATCGGGCTCATTTGGAAAACCTCTGTGTCTCACCCTCATGGTTTATTCATTTACAGAAAGATCACTTTGTCTGAGCTGTTGCTCCTTATTCCTGCCCATGTCAGTCCTGCGCCAACGAGAGTACCGCCATCTATTGGTGAGTCCCTTGAACTTCACTTGAAAGCCCTTGGGAGGGTGTGGCTAGGGCTTCAGGGAGACAGCGGGTCACCTGGTCACTGCTGCACCACAGGATTTGATAGGGCAGGAGAGGAAAGGCCACAAGGCCTTGGGGCACAGGAAAGGAGAGCCTCAGCTTTGACCATTTTGCTGCAATTCCCAGGGTGGTCTGCAAGTTTATTAAATTGGACATCAGGGAAAATCGAACCCAGGGAGAAACTGCAGGCATCCCCAGGTGGCGCGAGCGTGCGCGAGCAAGCGATCTGCTGTCACTTTGAACCGCCACAGAAAGGGAGAAAGCAGGAAAGGGAAGAGGGATGAGTCTGAGGCTTGAAGCATGGTCAGGAGCTGTGCTCGGGGCTCCCGCCGCTGCGCCGCTGCACCCGGATGCCACACAGGGAGCCAGGCACAGAAGGAGCAGGGACAACCCCGGTCCTGCGGAGCAGGAACTGCACTCCCAGCCAGCCTTTGAGCTCCTGGGCCGCTCTCTGCCCTTTGCTCTCGCAAGAGCAAAAGCCTGGCGTGTAGAGAAGTAGGAAAAGTAGCGCGGGAGGCACCACACAGCGCTGGGGTCACATCTGCAGAGATGGCTTTCACAAGTGCTCAGATCTGCTGGGGTCACCTGGAAAGGCCTCTGGGAAATCGCCCTGGGCACACTTTTGGAATCCCAAAGAATGACCTTCCAGAGTGCCCGTGAACCCACTGGGGTCCTTATTGCACGCACCCCGATGTTTCTTTTTAATACCATGATAGAAAGAAAGAAAGAAAAGAGAGAAAGAAAGAAAGAAAGAAAGAAAGAAAGAAAGAAAGAAAGAAAGAAAGAAAGAAAGAAAGAGAAAGAAAGAAAGAAAGAAAGAAAGAAAGAAAGAAAGAAAGAAAGAAAGAAGGAAGGAAGGAAGGAAGGAAGGAAGGAAGGAAGGAAGGAAGGAAGGAAGGAAGAAACCTTTGGGCACTGGTCTCTGGAACTGGGAGGCCATGTTGCAGCTCCCCTGGTCTGGCGGTAAGGTCCTTCTGATTCACCTTGCCCCCGTAATAGCCACACAACCCTTACCACAGATTACTGTTACTGCCGTTTACCGGTAATGCGTCCTTGCTTCCCCGAATGCTGAAGTATAACACCAGAGAAGCAAGCGGAGGCAAGTGTAGAGTGGAAAGGGGAAAGCTTTATTAAAGGACAGCAGAAAAGGCTTCTCCCAGGATGAAGAAGGGGACCCGAAAGGGAGAGTCCGTGGAAGGGGGAAGTCTTCCCTTTTGTATAGCTAAGGTCTTCTTTTAGTCCTCCCACATTCCTGTCCTTTGTTTCCCTCTGTCCTGCAGCTACAGAATGCAGGTGGGAAGGACCAAAGGTGGGAGATAATGGACTGGAGGAGTAATCTGGACAGGAAAGGCCTGGGGTGGTTTGATTAACATTTCCCTGTTTGCTGGGAGCTGATTCATTAACATTTTCTTAGGATGGGTTTAGGGCCTTGGGGACATTAACATTTCAATTTCCCCAAGTGCTGCTCTGCTTTCCTGGTCTCCATTTTCTTTATCTTATTTGATATTAGACCCAATTTACCTAACTACACTAACTACCTATCTGTAAATCTGGCTTCACTACTTCCTTGGGGGCAGCCAGGGCATTCCTGCTCCCTGAACCCTCTCAAGCCCCTGGCACCTGCTCCACACACACACACACACCCCTCCCCCGTGTGCCCTGTGAGCTCTTCCTCTAAGTGGCTCACTGGGCAATCTGTGCTCAAGGCCTACCATAGGGTCACTTGTGGAAAGGGACCAGGAGGTAGGTCATGAACCCACTTTCAGAGTATCCTGAGGCAGTCCTGGGTCATGAAGCCCTCCTAATTTTTAGGAACACTGGGTGCTTGTGACATGAATTGAAGCATGTGTGTCTGTGTGTATCCCACTAATGGAGGAGAGGACTCCTGGTTTCTCTGGAAAAGGATGTCCCACTAATGGGAGGGGGGAAGTCCCTGATTTCTCTGGTTGTTATAGATAGACTTTGGTGCCAGGGAGAGGAGTATTGTAATAGTAGCCACAGAGGGAACCTTCTGAAAAAGGGTTGGTGGCAGGGCATGGGTCAATCTGGTCTAGGGTCCTTGGAGACAGTTCTGTAGAAATGAGACAGTGCTTGAAGTCCAGCCTGGTTCCAGGTGGCTGAGTGGGAACCAAAGGCAACTGATAGTGTCAAGGTGAGGGCAGGGCTCAGGCCTGGGAACTAAGTTTCAAAGATCCAGCAATTGAAAGAAGATGCAAGGCACAGTGGGAATATTGGTCGTCCTTTACTCAGAGATGGCCATAGCCATTAGCCAGCCCCCTGAGTCATTTGTACAGGCCCTTTTTCTGTACAGTTCAAACAAAGAAGGCACACTGCCAACAGGTTACATCAGTGGGTGCATGATCACAAGCAAATGTTTATGACCTCAAGTACGTGCAGTAAATCAAAGTGTTTCTGACCTTGACTACCCACTGACCATAATATAGCAGATTCATGGCCTTGGCTACATACTAAAAACATAACATAAAACATAACGCTCTGCCCTCTTCCTCTCTGCCCTCTTCCTCTTCTTTCTCTCCTCTCTCTGCTCTCTTTCTCTCTTCTCTCTCCTCTCTCTGCTCTCTTTCTCTCCTCTCTCTCCTCTCTTTCTCTCCTCTCTCTGCTCTCTGCCGCTCCTTTTCTTCCCCTTCGGCAGCCCCCAATAAAATCTCTTTGATTGAAAAAAAAAAAAAAAACAGCTATCTGGAAGTCTTGGTGAAGGAGCCATTTGGGGCCTGCTCCAAAAGTTAGCATGCCAAAGTCAGTGTGGCAGTGGGAGAGCTGGTCTGGTTCAGGTTACAGCAAGACTGTTCCCAGGACAGCCTGCACTGTGACTGTTGCCAGTCTCAGGCTCCATGAGCAAGTTGTAGCCCTGGTTGATCCCACTGAGTCTCTGAGGGTGTGGTCACTCACTTGAGGGACTCAGTGTCTGCTCTCCATCAGAGTGGTATTTGGAGCACAGCTGCGAGTGACCCTGCTCTCCTTGGATGCTTTCCACTGCTTGGTGTCATGCTTGCCCCCCTGTTCCTCTGTTTAATTGGCATGAGGTGGGACCTTGGCACTGGTGTGTTTTAAAAGCACCCCTGGCATTGCCAGTATGCCAGGCAGGTTGGGAAATCAGTGCCAGGGTTGGAGTTGACCCGCAGGTTAGAGGCAGAGTGAGGAGGTGCAGAGCTGGTGAGGATGGACTGTGCTTTTACACAACCATTCCCATCATTTCTCATCACAGGTCTGCATTAGCAGCGTACATGGGCGACATGGTGTGGTGGCCGACACCATCTTTTTCACCTTGGATTCTCTGAAGCTTCCTGCCGGATATGTACCTCAACCAAATGACATCGTCGACGTGGTCATAGTAGAGAGTGTTCAGTCCTGCTATATTTGGAGAGCAGTTTCTATGACCCCAATGCACATACTGTAAAAGCAAAACCCTTTGTTTCATGTTGGTCTTCATTTCTATGGGCAGTAAAGGGCCTGGTTTAATGGAAAAGCTGAGCTTAGTAAGCCCAAACAAAATATTAATGCTTTAATTAATCATTTAAGACAGTGGGTAGTTCATTTGGGACCATGAACCTATGTTAGGGAACTGCCTTATCCATTCTGAAACATGCTAAAGCTGGATGTTTATTGTAGGAAAGAAATAGCACTGCAGTCAGGCACAGTAGCCCATGCCTTTAATTCCAGAGACTCAGAGACTGAGGCAGGAGGATCACAGGTTTGAGGAGAGCTTGGCAACTTAGTGAATCCAGTTTCAAAATATAAAAAATAAAAATGGGGGTGTAACTCAGTGGTAAAGTACCCCGGGCTCAATCCCCTGGTAGCAAGCTTCCTGATTTCCTAGCACCCTGACTGAGGACTGGTGTTTTTGCCCTTGGGGGGGCAGTTCTGTTGTGGTGTCCAGGAGTGTTTTGGACTCTTTCGGACCTTGAAATAAGTTTGCAAGCACCTGGTCCCTGGCTGAATTGAAGTTTGGTTTAGGATGGCTACTGACTGCGGCTTCTGTGCTGCCTCTGACTCCTCACTGATACATTGTCTTCCGCGCTGGGGGTTGGGGATGATATTCGGTGTCAATATGGCTGTTATGCTTTTTTTTTGGTTAATAATAATAATAATAATAATAATAATAATAATAATAGTGTGTTTCTCCTCTCTAGTAGCTTTTAGGCTCTTCCCTTTGCCTTAAATATGCTTCAGCTTCACAGAAATGGGCCTAGGAGAATATTTTGAGTGCATCTGTATTTTATTCAACTCTCAGCATGGGTATTTTCTCATGGAAAATCCAGACCCTGCACTAAGCACAGGGCAGACCTGAGGATTAAGAGTCTTAATGGTGGCTGTTTCAACCCATTGTTTGGGCAGGGGATTTACTTTCAAGAGACCCCAGGTGGGCAGGTCAAGAAATCCTGGTTCCCATTCAAGGCAGACAGCACGTTTCACCTGGTAGAGCCACACCAAGCACCTAGTTCTGGCTCCTACCTACAGAGTGAGCTCTCCTAGCTTCTCAGACCTATTCTGGGTGCTGCCTCCAAGGGCTGTGCAGCTCCAGGCCCCACCTGTTGCCTACATTCCTGCCACTTCTGATCCTTAAGATTTCTGCTTTCACTTTTGAGATTGGCCATATTTTTTAAATACTAGCAAAAGAGGGAGGGGAGGAATGGGTGAGGGCTGTATACAGACTGAGTTCAAGCTCAGTCCTGATGCAAAGTCATTTCCCATCACGCAATGATGAAAGGCAAATCTCATTTCCTTTAAAAAACAAGTGACGCCCCAGAGCTGCAAAGAGAAGCACAGATGGCCAAAGGCGTATGGAAGTATCTCATCCTGATCAGGTATTCCAAGGAATGCACAGCAAAATGTCCAAATAAACTATTTTAACATATGAAATTGAGAGATTTACAAATCTGATGTGAATCCTAGGAACAGGTAATCCTAGGCATAAATTGGAGATGATAGGAAAGGACTAGTTTCAGGAAAGTGATGGGTCCAATTCCACATTATATTGTTCTTGGAGAGAAATGCACCCAACATGAATCAAAGAAAGACAGTAACAAATTTTAAAAAATCTGTTGTGATGCAGAATTGTCACCCTTCTCTCAAATAACTCATTCCTGACTAAAGTGAGTAACTTGGTGACCCAATGCTGGAGGTATCAAAATCCCCAAACCGCTGGATACAGTGTGCCACATGCCTATAATTCCAGCAGCTCAGGAAGCTGAGACAGGAGGATCAAAGTCGGCCTCAGCAAAAGTGAGGTGCTAAGCAACTCAGTGAGACCCTGTCTCTAAATAAAATACAAAGTAGGGCTGGGGATGTGGCTCAGTGGTCGAATACCCCTGAGTTCAATCCCTGTTACCCAAACTAAGAAAGAAAAAAGCCCAAACAGTGCATGTCTTTTGGCCCACTTCCAGGAATCTATAAAAAGGAATTGATCATGACTATCCTTAATGACATCTGTCAATGCATGAACAACTATACTATCCTTAATGACATCTGTCAATGCATGAACCACAACTACTCAGACACACACACACACACACACACACACACACACACACACACTCCCCATACAAGAAAGAGAAACAATCAAGAAATGTTGGCAAATGCACGATGATATCTTCGTTCCACGCAGGGACTATTAGGCAGCTTTAGAAAAATAAGCAGGGAGCACCAAGATGGGAGAGGCTCAGCCCAGAGCCTGGGTTCTGGTGTGGTGATAAGGAGGATCACCCATGCTACAGGCGAAGGAGACAGGCTCAGTCTGCAGCTGCAAAGAACACCCAGGCCACCCTGAGCCCAGCTCTTTTGCTTAGTTCCAAGAGGCCCCTGGCACATTGTGCACACCTCTGTGACTTCAGTAAGGACTGTACCCATCCATGAGCAGGATCCAAAGCAGGATGTCCTCCCGGCACACCTGTGCTCAGGCAGCACAGTTCATCCCAAACCCAGCAGCTTCCCTTGGGTGGGGGGAGTGGAATGGGCCCTGCACATTTTTCTTCAAGCCCTCGCTCTCTCTGCCTCCTGGAACTGTCTGCTTCCTGCTCTCTTCCTCTCTCCTGGCTCAGTTGCTTAAATTTCAACAAGTCTCTGGAAATGGGAAAAGGGGAGAAGGCAGGTGGTCCACATGGGCAGTGGCCCCAGCTGCTCCCAGTAGGCAGCTCCATTTTGAGATGACCCCCCAGGCCTGCTCCCCCAAAGCCCAGGTTCTCTTCTCTGTGTCGTGAACCCCACCCCAAAAAGGCAGGGTCACTTTCCCCCTTTGTCATCCCACCACCCTTTTTGCCCGATTCCCTGTCCCTCTGTAGGGAAAGGGAGCTCAGGAAAAAAGCCTCTGCTGAGGGATCTATTTCAGAACAGGCTCCCATCCTCGGTTTCTCTCAAGTGGGAGGAGGGTTGGGTGGGTGTGGGATACGCTGAGGCTAGGAATGCAGAGCACCTAGCAGAGTGCATGGCACACAGCACTCTCCCCTGACATCAGTTCCTGTCTCTTGCCCCGTCCTCACAGCAACAAGGCTGCTCCAGGCTAGACTCCAACAGGCCTTTGCTGAGGCTGGCTTTGAACTCACAATCCTCCTGCCTCGGCCACACAAGTTGCTGGGAGTACAGGCATGTGCCACTGCACTCAGCCATGAGGAACTCCTGATGATGGGCAGAGTGCAATCAGGGTCCCAAAGTCCACACTGTGCTCTCCTGAGCAAAACCTTCTGACCCAGGATGCCTCCCTGCCTCCAGCGTCCTGCACTCCCCACAACCTTCTCCTGCCTTGCCCACCCCCACCCCAATTCCTAGCTTCTCTGGGGGAGCTTCTGGGAATGGGGTTCTCAGGGGACTGAGATTAGGTCTATGGTGGGAAGCAGACATCCAGGTGCAGGCTTCCTGGGTGGTTGATCTTCTCCAAGTGTCCCCAGCAAGCTGCTTGCAGAAATGCAGTGAGGTCCTTCCCCTGCTGCTCAGGGGGTCTCTGGGACACACAATGGGACCTGCAGATGGTCTGCCTGCTTCTCTTTATCCTAAAGGTTCAGCTGCATTAAGCACTTTGAACCCCCAGCTCTATAATGGAAGACAAGACTCATTTCAGGTCCTTTGAACAAAGGTTGTGAATGGGACCAGCCACCCTCTCCTGGGCCAGGCTCTGCTGCCATTCGCTCCTTGGGGAGGAGGACGGTGGTCCTGCCAAGTCTGGTCCTGGAACAGCTTCTGATGAAGGAGCAGGTCCTGACACAGCCTGGACCTGGCCCTCTGAGGCTTCCCCAGCCCCTGGCCCTGGGAACTTCCTCCCCACCTGCCCTTGGCAAATGCACCAAACCCAGCAAAAAGAGGACTCCAGTCAGTATTGTAGTGTTCTGAACTCAAAGACTTTCTTTTTAACATACGGGGACAACAACATGTGACAATATCAGAAACAAGAACATATCCCTGACCAGACAGTGCTGGCCAGCGCAGAGATCATCACACAGAAATGTAAGGTCATCCAGGCTGGGTCTCTGAATATGTAGAAGCTCCGCCACCTGGAACACAGACTGCAAATAAATAAAGTGCATGGAGACCCCATCACGCAGCAAGGGCCCTTGAGGGAGAGAAAGCGGGCAAGAGGGGAGGCAGGAAAGCAGAAGCTCACCCATGGGTCAAGGCCCCAACAGTGGAGGAACACAAGGCTGGGTGGGGCCTGGGGCCAATCCCTTTTGGCAGAGGCGGCAAAAGACCAAGCCAGGGTGCTGGGCAGGGTCGGGTTTCCCTGGAGTGGAGGTCTGAGGGTGGCCCTGAGGCTCCACTTACTTTTCTCCCTATAGAAAAGGGCTCCTAGGCCCCAAGTGGAGCCCTTTGCAGAGAGGGCTGGGCAGCCGTGCAGCTCTTCATACTCAACAGCTCCATCCCCTCCATCACACACCCACAAGCTTGCTGGCTCACTCACACACACATGCGTACTCAAACATGCACACACACTCAGTGAGGAGTGAGGGGCCATCCTCCTTCCTTCCCGGCTGACTGAGGAAGAAGCTTGAGCTGGGGATCCTGTCACCCAGAGGGTGGGACCAGGGTCTGAAAGGGCCAAAACTGGGTAGCCAACCCAAGGAGGCCCCTTGGCTCCTGCTTTCTTCTTCTACCCTGTGTCTCTTGTCCCATAGAGGTGGCCCAGAGACCTGTGGATGAGGTCAGAGGCTGACAGGTCTCCAGAAGTGGTCCTGAGTGGACAAGATGAGAAGGGTCAGCCGGATGCAGGGCTCCATAGGGACTTGGCACAAGGAAGGAAGCTACCAGGCCTAGACTTTGGGAAACCACAGGCGCACATGGCAGCCGTGTTAAAGCCTCCATCCTTGCAGTGGAGCAAACTGAGATCTTCATTGGAGACCCTAGATCCAGTGGGCAGCTGAGAAGGGCAGCAGGTAGGAGGCTGGGCCACTCTGTCCCTGGGACTGGCCAGGCTTCTGCAGGTTTTGGTCCCAGGAACCCAGTACATGGGACTTGAGCTACCAGTGCCAGAGGAGCTGAGGGAATAGGCATGGGTGGTGAGGACTCCCATTGGACAGCTTCTGGCTATTTTGGGATCCCAAATAGCAGCATGCCTGGGGCCTCCAGAGTCAATCCCAGGTCATCTGGATGAGATTCTCCTGTGTGATCCTGGGGATGGAGCCTGAGTCCAGGGACAGAGAGAGGGTTCAGAGACCCATCTCTCTTGTGCCCCATCTCAGCTCACTGTTTTGTCTTCCCTGGGACCTTCCATACCACTCCAAGGAAAGCCATACCCCAGATTTCCTACCCCTGGACCCCTCTCCTCCTAGGTGCCTCAGAGCTCTGTACTCCTTCCCTGTTCCACAGGCTGCCAGATCTTAAGGAAGTCTGTGGAGGGAGTGGGAGATTGCAGGTCCAACAGCAGACTCAGCTCCACCCTCCCACCTGTGTGACAAGGGCAAATCCCAGCCCCTTCCCTGGAGCCCCATTAGTGGGGAGAATATATCTCCCTCACAGTGTTGCTAGGAGATCTCTGTTCCCAAGGAAACATGACCCTCCTTCCTATGCCAGGGCCCAATCCCTGGGCCACCCACCCTTCAAGGCCTCTGTCCATGCTGGGCCTCTACCAAGAAGGCCCTTCCCTTCCTCCTGGGCATTTCACTCAGTTGCTCCCAGGTGGCTGCAGGAACAGAGGCACTTCCAGGCAGGGATCAGGCTCTTCACAAACCAAAGGAGGCACCTATAAAGACCAATGCCTGAAAAAGAAAAAGATGGAGACCTCAGATTTGCCTGGCCACAGATGGAGGGCCTTGTTTCCTGTGTAGCCTTCTCTGCAACCCCCCTTCTCCTTCTGCCCTCCCCATGTACCCAGACTGAGAGCTGCTGCCTGCTCAGAGAGATCCTTCCATTTTCCCAAATTCCCTGAGCACCCAGTGGGCTTTCTGGGTTAGAGGATGGGCTTCTGTGGCTTTGAGAGGGCAGTGGCTGGCGCTGCAGGGAGCCTGAGCTGTTGGTCACAGAGCAAGCCTGTGGGGGAAGGGGAGAGGCAGGATCATCTCTTCCCTACTCCTCCAGGTCTGCAAATGAGAATGACCCCAGATGGGACTAGGGGAGAAAGAGGGATTTCAGCAGAGGGTACAGACCAGTCCTTTGGCCCCAAATATAGGGAAAGAGGCAGATTTGCAAATGGCTGTGTGGAGATGAAGAGAGGCCCAGGGTCCTGAGATCTGAAAAGGGGACAGACCTGGGGCTTGGCTATAAGGCAACCATCCTTGCCATGAATCCTCCAAGGTGGGTGGAGAAGGGTGGGCACATCTTTTGTGCTCCAGGGACTTCCTGGGACCTTACTGACCCATTCCCCAGCGTTCAGGTGACACCACCCCAGTCTCTGTAAAGGGAGAGGGGATCTGCACTGTGTATGAGAGGGGGCTTCTTATCTATCCTGTGGTGATATCCTGACTCTCCCAGAAGCTCAGGCTGCCCCTAACCCCCTTGAGGAATCACAACAGGGGAGCAGAGGGGCCTTGCCTTTCCCCAGCTTGCCTTGGCATCATTTCGGGCTGTTTTGTCCGGGTGTCCTCTCTATTGCCCCAAACCTCTAAGGGTCCTCGATATCTACGTGGCTTAGCAGCTAAACCCCCACCCCCATCCCACCCTTTCTCCTACCTTTTTGGTCAGACCTGGCAAATGAATTCGCTGCAGTAAAATTCCTTCTTTCCGATTTCCCGGGTTTGGCCAGTGTGAGGCAACAGGTCAGCTGGACTCGTAATTTTTTCGAGCCCAAAGCAAAGGACCCGTTGCGTGAGTTTTCTTGCGGTGGTGACGGGGGTCGGGTAGTAGTTCCCCAGACGCGGGTGTCTACAGTTGCAGGGACCCAGGCCACTCTGCACCCCAAAGCGTCTGGAGGCCCCGCTGTCCTTCACAAGGTGTCCAGGCTTGGCGCTGGTGGGCAGGCGACTCTGACCCGGCCACCACCGCGGCTGGAGCTCACTCAATCCGCACCTGCAGGCGGACGTTGAGTATCACCGAGGCCAACACGTAGCAGTAGGGGAAGTTCGTGCGCAGTCGCCAGGCCAGGTCGAAGAAGGTGATCAGAGTGCGGGTGAGCCCCTTGCAGAAGGCGCTGTAGGAGCCGCGCACGGAGGCGAAGCGCGACAGCCACACCGTCTGGCCCGACAGAGCCGCCGCGGGCGCCGCAGACCCTGCCATGGGCCAGGGCCGCCGCAGGCCCCGCTGACCCGCTGACCTACAGGAGCGCGGACCCAGGGCGAGGCGGATGAGAGGTGTGGAGCGCCCCTAACCTCTCCGAGCCCTGCCCTCCAGATCTCCCCGCCCACACCCGGCTCAGGCCATCCTGCAGCCTCCGCCTCCGGCCCCCCTCCGGCTCCAGGGACCCGCTGGTCGCACAGCCCCGCCCCTTCCCGCGGCAGCCTCCAGCGTAGCTCCGCCCACACAGTGGTCCCGCCCACATCCACCATCTACAGAGGGGCCCCTACTCGCGAGGCCCCGCCCACAAGGTCGCACCTCACCGGCACAGCCCCGCCCATGGGGCCCGCCCCACCTCTACCGCGTAGCCTCCTCAAGTCCCTCAGAGCCAAGGCAGAAGCCTGAAAGGACCGGAAGGCCCTGCTGCCAGGATTTGCTCTTGCAGAATCCTCTAGAGTGTAGTGGGAGTGCAGGATGGCGGGAGTCCATACAGAAGCTCACCCAGAAGGCCCTGTGCATTCACAGCACCAGCCTTCGCCCACAGTGTCCCCAGGAAACCTGGCCAGACAACCCACTGTACCTTTCTTTATTTTGCATTTCTCTTTCTTTAATACACATTGTGCAGGAACTGTACCAGCAAGTGCCACCAAACAGACGAGAGCGTTTTTCTGATTTTTGTCTATTCACTGGTCCTGTGTACTTGGTTATTGGGGAATCTTTTTCTTGTCCCTTTCTCAGCACTCATCTAAGCACCCTGCCATGGCCCAGGGCCTCTGCAGGCCCCGCTGACCTGCTGACCTACAGGAGCCCGGACCCAAGGGGTGGCCCATTGTTGGCCCTGGTTCCTGCACAAGGTTGGTTTTCATTTGTCCTGGGTTATGGCATTTTCTTGCTGGTGTGCTTAAAAGCCCTTTCCTGGTTTCATCTAATCTTTACATAAGCTAAAGCAAACCCATTGCAAATTTGAGGATGTTTTTACAGAGTAGTTAGTGAAATGAGGAAATGCTTATGTTTCCTTACGTTTAAGACTTTAAAAGCACTCACCATGACCCCATTCCAATTTTACAAAACTTCCCTGAGTATTTATACCCTCTCAAAATGCCTGTTCCCTGTCACAGTTGAACATTTCTATTGCATCCTATACAACTGTTTAGGGAACCCAAAAGATTCACATACACTTGGGCAATTGCCTACCTACATGTTCAAGTTGCGGGGGGAGGGGAGAAAGGCAGCTCCAGAGCCACCAGGCTTTTGTGTAACATGATTTTTTTGTGTGAAAATTGTTCAACATTGTTCATTTCTGGGTAAGGGCGGTAGGAGGGAAGACTAGACTTTTTAGTCTCTCTCTCTCTCTCTCTCTCTCTCTCTATATATATATATATATATATATATATATATATATGCACACACACACACATACACACACACAATGTGTCTATGCATATTATTTAATACAATGGAAAATGTTATGAAAGAAAACAATCACATAAATATAGACTTAAGCCACATAGAAATCTTTTCATTCCAGCCTGGATTGAGCACCATTCATTTGCAAAGCCTGTTTCCTCCAATCATTTCCGAAATTCACCTTGTCCTTTTCTTGTTTATTTTTAATATTTAATTTTAAAATAATTATAAACTCACAGGAAATTTCCCAAGTAGTATAATAAAGATGTTGTGCCTTTCATCCAAAGGTGACAATTTCTGTAGATGTCGCAGTATATCAAATCCAGGAACTTGACATTGGTTTATTCCTACTATCTAGAACACAGGTATAATTCTACTGTTGCCATTTTTTAACCTGCATTGATGTCATGTATGTGTGATATTAGCTCTAGCAATGTTATATCATTTGAAAATTTGTGGAACTGTTACTACAATGAAATTACACAAATGTTCCATCATCCAATTTGGGCTACCTCTTGGCCCTCACACTCAGCCACCCTGTACATATTTTGTTATATGTATGCCTATTTCGTTCTCTTTGCAGTGACTATGCATGGTATTGTGTTTTTAATATATGTTAAACATTTGGTTTCCACAAGTTCTTGCTTGAATGTGTGTTTCTTACTCTACCCCCCAAATGTCTCTTAACTGAGATAGCCCACATTCTCCCTTGAATATGCATCTGCTTTCCTAAATAAATCTCTGCGTCTCTAATGGGTGCTGAAATTCTTATTCATTACATACCACAAGGACTCCACTTGTCTTAAGTAGAGTTCCTCCTCTCTGGGAATTCCTCCCATGACAGTACTATAAGAAATGGACTTATACCCGATGTCAATAGTCTAGTTTGGTTCACCCCCACTTCTGTTTTTGACCAGTGGGACAAAGGAGTTGGCTGTAGGTGTTCCCACATGTGAGACTTAAGGTCATTTACATTTGAAATCAGCCTTGAGGATGCCATTATAATGTTTCCAGGTTAGCCTCCAGGTGTAATTCCTCCGTTTGAATAAGACCAACATTGATATTCTTATTCTTAATCTTTAGTTGTTCTAAAGGTTCTTTTTGGTTTATAAGGCTGGATAAATGAACTACTTTTATAATGACCTGGGGGGACTGTTTGCTTGTTTTGTGGCACTGGGGATTGAACCCAGGAGCAATATAGCACTGAGCTACATCTCCAGTTCTTTTTATTATTTTTAAATTTTAATATAGGACCAGACTAAGTTGCCTAGGCTTTCCCCTGAACTTGGAATCCTTTTTCCTCAGATTCCAGAGTACTTAGGATTACAGGCATGTGCCACCCCACCTGACTCCAAAGTTTTATTGAAGCAAACTATAAAGTTCTAGAAATCAGATAGTTCTGATATAATGCTTGATGTCTTAGCATGCCACCAAGGTTAGCAAACTGTTTTGCTAAGTTACTAAACTCTCCATATAGTAATAATGTCTTAAATAGTTTTAGTAATCGTTTTAGATGCCATGAGCCATGTGCCTGTAGTTAGCAAGTGGCAATCTTGCTTTATACATCCTCTATCTCATGAAAAATTTGAAATTAAAGATTTAATATAAGACTTAAGTCTGACTTTAACCTTTTGTTGTGAGGGACCGGCAGGGATTGAACTCAGAGGCACTTGATCACTGAGCCACATCCCCAGCCCGTTTTTTTTTTTTTTTGTATTCTATTAGAGACAGGGTCTCACTGAGTGGCTTAGCACCTCCCCATTGCTGAGGCTGGCTTTGAACTTTTAGTCCTCCTCCCTCAGTTTGCAGAACCGCTGGGATTACAGACATGAGCCACTGTGCCCAGCATAAGTCTGACTTTTAAAGAAGTCATCTCAGTTATGCTGTTGGGAATGTGACTTGGTTTGCAAAATACATTTAAGATATTTTACGTGGAAGGAAAGAAGCAAATGAAGGAATTAGTGGCAGTAGCTCAATAGTAACAGGTTTATTCAGGGGAGAAACGTGGTGGGGGGCTGGTGGAGGACATGAGGCTTGGGGCACAATAGGAGAATGAAGAAGTAGGGGGATTTTTGTGGTGTCAGGGAATGATCATTTGGTCTTAGCCTCCATTTTTTGAGGTGGTCACTATTCTATGGGGAAGCAGATGTTTTCAGGTTTCCAGTCCCAGATAATAATTTCTATTTCTCACACATGTACTTGTTGGCCTTCTCTTAAGAAATGTCCATTCATCCAATGGGAATTTAGATGGTGCTGGGGCCCCTGGTAATACAGAGCAGAATAAATGAAGAGTCTGCAGCAGTAGTCAGGGATTAAAAGACCCAAGGTCAGAACATTATTCTTTTACCCTCTATAATTTCACCCATCAATTCCCACCCTGTTTTACTTCTACCTGTTTCCAGGATATTTATTATCAAGATTTTACTGTCTCTGACATTGAAAATTGTGCTTATCTTATTTTATGATACACCAATTTATTTTTCAGTTGGCTCTATTACAAAGTTGTAGGTCTATTTCCTTCAGAAATTGTAATTAGTACTTTGTTGCATCATTTGGCTTTACTGTCTAAAATCTATTTTCTTTGAGTAATTTTCTCTTTGTTTCTTTTCTTGCCCTTATTTTATATCAATTTGTAAAATAAATATTAAATTTTAACTCCAAAAAAAGAAATGTCCATTCAGATCCTTTGCTGATTTTTAAATTGAAGTTATATAGACATAAAAAGACACTTACCATTTTAACCATTTTAAAGTATTTAATTCAGTGGCCTTAGGTACATTCAAAATGATATGCATCCATTAGCACTACCTTCTTTGAGAACTTTTTCATCAATCCAAATGGAAGTCTCAGACCAATCAAACAGTCACAACTCAATACACTTCCTGCTTCCAGCCCATGGTAACCACTAATCTATGTGTCTATAGATTTTGCCTATTCTGCATATTGCATATTAATGGAATCATACAATTTGTGGACTTTGTGATTGACTCATTTCACTTGTTGCATTTTAAAAATCTATCCGTGTTGCAGCATATATCAGTACTTTATTTCTTTTTATGGCTGAATAATGTTCCATTGTATGAGTATACAATATTTTGTTTATCTAATCATCCAATGAAAGACATTTACAAAGATGCCAGAATAGTGGTACCAGAACTCACCATCTCCTCTATGGGATGAAAGCAAAGCAACAGATGTATATTTGCATATGGAGGTGAGTGGTTTTGGGGAGAGCAGCAGAACTCAACAGCAGAGAAACAGACCTGGTGAAATCTTGCAGAATAGCAAGAGAAACATGTTGTCTAGCACAATTGCCAAGGGATAGCGAGTCTCCTTTCTGCAGGGATAAAGGTGAAAGAGAGTCTCAGTGAGCTCTAATGGTGGAGAAGATGGCACTCTGCAAACAAACTACCTAAATAGATAACAGATCTGGGGTGTGCACAGTGAGGTAACTTCACAGAACTAGAAAAGCAATTCTAGAATTCATATGGAAGCACAAAAGTCCCCGAATAGCCAAAGCAATCTTGAGCAAATAGAACAAAGCAGGAGGCATCACAATATCTGATTTTAAGACATATTACCAAGCCATAATAAAAACTATCACAAGGTGGCCAGCACCTTGCCAGAGTAATTCTTCCTGTGCAGGAGGGAATAAGCCACCTGAGAAAATTAAAGTTTGAAGTAATTAGTGAAGAAATAAGAAACAAAGTCAGAATTGGTTTTAAGGGAGTACCTGATAGATTCTTCCAGTCCTGGTAGGAGCTGAAACAGAACAGCTAGAAAATGGCTACAGTAGTTCATTTAAGGGAATACATCAAAGGCAGGGATAAAGTTTCAGGGGTGGAGTGATGTCTTGCAGTGGACAGGTTGATTGGCATCTTGTCATCTCTGAGAGGCTGTGAGGCTATGTGGCTGTAGCATGTCACCCCATCTCTTGTGCTGTGTGGAACATTTTTGCAGAGCTAAATGAGAGCTCACATGTATCTGGGCACTCTTATCAGCAGGATGGTTACTGGAAGTTCCCAGATACCAGATTTTCCTGTTCACTGGCTATGATGCCAGTTTGGTCTATGCACAGTACATGGATGGCTTCTGACAAAAACAAAAAAAAAAAAACAAAACTGCAAAGTATTGGCATGGAAACTGACATGAAGACCAGTGGAACAGAATGGGGGACCCAGAAATAAATCCATGCACCTTCAGCCAACTGATTCTCAACAAAGTTGCCAAAAAAACCCTACATTAGAGAAAGGACAGCCTCTTCAACAAGATGGTACTAAAGATTGAAACTTGACCCCATCTCTCATTTGGTACAAAAATCAACCCCAAATTCATCAAAGATCTCAATATAAGACCTGAAACTCTGATATTGCTAGAAGAAAACATAGAGGCAACACTTCAAAACATTGTTGGCACAGGTAATGATTTCCTGGATATGTCTCCAGAAGCACAATAAACAAAAGCAAGAATTGACAAGTGGGATTACATCACATTGAAAAGCTTCTGCTCAGCAGAGGAAACAATCAACAGGGTGAAGATAAAACCCACAGAATGGTGAAAAATCTTTGCCAGTTATTCATCTGACAGAAGATTAATATTAAGAATACCTGAAGAACTCAATAAACTGCAAAATCAATTAATCCAATAAACATGGAAAATGACTTGAATAGACACTTCCCAAACAATTAGTACAGGTGGTCAACAAATATGTGAGAAAAGTGTTCAACATCTTATCAAGCAAATGCAACTGAAAACTACAATGAGATTCCATCTCAATCCAGTTAGAATGGCTATTATTATTAAAAAAAAAAAAGAAAGGTGGGCCATGGCCCAGCCAGCAAGAGTCTGGGAACAATGGCTACAATGCACCTGACAAGACTAGTGCCTACTGCTTCAGGAGCTGTGTTACATGCTGCTGGTAGCCTCCTGCCTCTGCCTGGTGGAGATACAGAAATTGACAGGACAGCCTACATGACCTAGGTATAGGGCATCATCAATGGCATATATGATTATACACAACTGCAGGGTGACACTGGACCTCTTGCCTACCTGGCTAGCTTTCTGTACATCTTTATGGGCTGGGACATTGATATCCACATGGCACAGAACTTTTTTTTTTTTTTTTTTTTTGGTACTGGGGATTGAGCTCATGGGAACTATACCAGAATCACATCCCCAGCCCCATTTTTGTATTTTATTTAGAGACAGTCTCACTGAGCTACTTAAGGCCTCACTTTTGCTCAGGCTGTCTTTAAACTCACAATCTTCCTGCCTCAGCCTCCCAAGCTGCTGGGATTACAGTCCACTGTGTGCCACTGTGTCCAGCTGCACAGAACATCTTTTCTGTGCTCTACCTGATCACTTTGCTACTTGATTTCTTAATCTACCTTCTACAGCAAGGTATCTCCCTTTGTCTTTTTCTTCACATGCTTCACTTCTTACCACGTCCATTGCATCTTTGTGCTGTGGCTCTTCAATGACCCAGTGGCCATGGCACTGTTCTTTCTCAGTATCAACCTCTTCCTGGCCCAGTGTTGGGGTAGGGCTGTTGCTGTTTCAGCCTGGTTGTGGAGATGAATGTACTACTCTTCACCCCTGGATTGCTATTCCTTCTCCCCATGCAGTTTGGTTTGTGTGGTTTCTTCCCCAAGTTGGACACTTGTGCTGTCTTTCAGATGATGCTGAAGTTCCCCTTCATGCTGGAGAACCCCATTGACTATCTATCCCACTCCTTTGACCTTGGCTGCCAATTTCTCTTTCATAGAACAGTGAACTGGTGCTTCCCCTCTCTGAGGTCCTATTCCTGCATCATACTTTCCACCTGACCCTGTTGGCTGCCCACCTCACCTTGCTCTTGCTGTGTGTCCTCTGCAGATGACACAAGTTGCTGGTGTTGGAGCACATTTTGCTCTCCAGGAATACTTACCTGTCTATGTCCTGCTGCTCTGCATGTATGCCATGTTGTCATTCTGTTGCAGCTCTGGCTGGGCCCACAGTCTTTCCCCAAGAGCATCCAGCACAGCAAATAAGTCCCCTGAAATCTACCCCCTTCCCTCCAGTCCACTCTGGGGACCCGGGTGGGATGGACTCTGTGCCCTTTCAAATAAATCTTTCCAAGTCCAAAAAGAAAAAAGAAAAGAACAAATGCTGGTGAGAATGTGGAGAATCAGGAACAATTGTAGGAACACTTATACACTGTTGGTGGGAATGTAAGTACAGCTACTATGGAAAAGAGTATGGAGTTTCCTTAAAAACTAAATATAGAACTACCATACAATCCAGCTATACCATTCTTGGGTATATATACAAAGGAAATGAAGTCTGCATACAAAACAGACTTCTGCATACCTATGTTTATTGTGGCCAAGGTGTAGAATCAGCCTATGTGCATGTCTATAGATGAATTCATACAGAAAATATGGTATATGTAAGGTCCTTGCTTAGCATCTGACGGCCATCTTAAGTGACAATCGCCATTTTAAGAAAAATTTCACTTTCCCACCCAAGGGCGTTTCTGAGAAAGGCTTACTACTCCCTCATACTAACCCCACTTCATGGTTAAGCCCTCATTAGGACCTGCTGGGCTTTAATCCCTGAGCTGGCCCCATAAAAGTCCCAAATCCCAAGCCTGTGTTGCCTCTCTCCATCTATGGAGAGATGGCCTTTATTTGTCAGCTCTGACAAATAAAATCTCATGTGTATCTCTGCCTGGTCTCCATCTTTCATTTCTCGCTTGCCCGTTTCCCAGTTCCTCACTTTCCTTTAGGTATATATACACAATGGATTATTATTCTGTCCTAAAGAAGAATGAAATCTTGTTATTTGCAGGAAGATGAATGGAACTGGAGGACATTGTGTTAAGCAAAATAAGCCAGGCACAGAAAGACAAGTATTGCATGTTTTCATTTACATGTGGAAACTGCAGAAAAAAGGAACACCTGTATAATCCCTATAACAAAGGGGGACAGTAAAACACCATGACCCTGAATCATCTCTATCTGTTCCAAAAATTCTTACCAAGTTAAGAGAACAATGAAAGCAAACCTGGGCTGGAAAGTCTGAGATGCATATTTGCCGCAGTCTGGCTGGGCACAAAATCATGAGCCACTCACACCTTGTAGATTCAAACAGCAATTCTTTATTCCCGAACTCACACCGTCATTCTACACACGTTCTGGGGAAATTCACGTTCTCTGCAAAATCCAGGTACTCTACCAGGCTCCAAATCCCAAATACTTTTTGAGCAGGCGTGCCTGAGGCAGCAGGATATGCCCTATTCCTGGCAGGGTACACCTTAAACCTGGAACCGCCCTAAACCCAAGGAGCGGGATACTCCCTAATCCCAGCAGGATACACCCTAAACCTGGATCCGCCCTGGTCCTTGAGCAAGGTCACCTTACATGCAATGTCACTGCAAATGACCTGAGTCTAAGACAAGCCCATTTCCACAATGGAGAGTCCTTCCTCTAAGCAACATGGGGTATGCTGGCAAGGAAATTTCGATGTGTCATTCTTACTTGGCAATGGCTCTCAGCACATATTACCATAAAGGATACTGGTGTTCTCTTATGTACACAGGGAATTACAGCAAGTTAGCACTATGTGTAGAAAGTTACTTTCTTGAATGTATACCAGGACAGTTGCTTCTCAGGGTGTTGCTCAAACAAATGAACAGAGTAAGCCAGTGCTGATGACATCACAGCACCAGCAGCCTAACATCTAAAACCCATCTCTGAGTGGAGATGGGTGCAGAACTGAAGGCATTGTGGAAAGGATATGTGTCACTTGTCCAGTCAGCCACCACTAGACAAAACACTCTGATGGAGATGAGGCACTTCTTGGCAAAGCACAGTGAGGGACAGAGGTGCTATATGTCAGCCTGTCACCACTGAACACTTCTTAGAGCAGTCTAAGCTTTCAAGTCTAAGCTTGTAAGCTTTCCCCAATACACCAAACCAATAAACCATATATCTCCCATGCTCTCTCCAGAAACTTTCTTTGGCCTATACCACTGCCCTGGTACAATTAGGCTCTGGATAAGATATGATGGAGAAGAGAAGAGGGACTACTAGGAATTGGGAAGGAGGTCAGGGGTAATGGAAAAAAAGAGAGGTTGGGGAGAGAGGGTAGAAAGGTGGATGGACATGAAAGTATGAAAATACCATGGTGAATTAAATTAATTTGTACAGTTAATGTGTATAATATGTATTAATAATTATAGTTTCAAAATATATTCCAATTCTTTTTTTGTTGTTGTTGTTCTATGAAATCTCATCTTGAATCAGTCTTTCTTTGGTTTTTATCTATTACTCTCTGGAGAGCCAGGGGACTTTTTAATGGTATTAGAGTCATCTGTCTGGTTGTCTCACTACAGTGTGAGATCTCCTTGGGTTTCTTTTAAATGTCTTACATTCAAAATGATTTTATATTCTCTAGCACCAAACACAGCATTCCTGGATTTTAAATGAATTGGTACAGGTACTTTCCTAAATATCTACCTCTTGGTAGTTTCAAAGCTGAGGCTTTCCAAAAAACTGAGGCATTGTGAAGACCCCCTCTTCAAACCCTAGAAATGTTGCTCAGAGTAACAACAATGAGTTTATTAAAAGGATAGTAAAAGGAAAGGCAGGCTCTCTCAAGGTAGAGAGTGGGTCCTCTCAGAGAGGAAAGACACAAAGTGCCTCTCCTGCATTCCAATTTTATTGGGGATCCCAGGGAAGTGTCCAGAGAGTCTCACTCAGGTCCACCTCTTGACTTTTGACTGACAACAGTGTGACATAAGACTTTCAAATCCCCACTGCCATGAAAATTCTATGTTACCTTGCCCATGCTGAGAGTTCTGATTAGACTTTTGTAGTTGTAGATGGACACAATACTTGTATTTTATTTATTTATCTTTATGTGGTACTGAGAGTCAAACCCATTTCCTCACATACGCTGGGCAAATGCTCTACCACTGAGCCACAACCCCAGCCCCCTGATTGGATCCTTAACCATAGAATTTTCCTTATCTTCCAAAATTTGGTCAGCGAAAAAGTTCACAAAATTATTTCCCTTCAAAGTAACTTGGGTTCCTCTTATCAATGTTATTTTCTGCCTGTCTTTCCTTGCAGAAAACAGGTAGTTTGCTGAAGAATGTGACATATCCTGTTCATGTAGACCAGGCAGGGATGCAGGTAAATTTCTTTTTGGCAAAGAAAGCATGTGGGGGTCAGCACAGTGGACCCATTTTATAGAATTTCTCTCTCTCTCTCTTTGGTACCAGGGATTGAACTCAGGAGTACTAGACCACTGAACCACATCCCCAGCCCTATTTTGTATTTTATTTAGAGACAGAGTCTCACTGAGTTGCTTAGCACCTCACTGTTGCTGGGGCTGGCTCTGAACTCACTATCCTCCTGTCTCAGCCTCCTGAGCCCCTGGGATTACAGGCATGTGCCCAGAAGTTGTCTCAGATATTATGCCTTTTTTTTGCAGAAAGGGGGAGAGTGACCATTATGTAAAGCTTTAAAAAAATTTTTTTTAGTTGTTGATGGACTTTATTTTATTCATTTATTTATATGCAATGTTGAGAATCAAACCCAGTGGCTCACACATGTGAAGCAAGTGCTTTACCCCTGAGCCACAATCCCAGACTGTGTGAAGCTTTTTAAAAATAAAATTGTGCTCATATTACTTAAAGATAATTTATTATTAAAGTTTCTTTGGTACAAGTTTAGAAAGCAGAGAATTCTTATGATATACATTGAAATAGAATAGTCCAAATCAACGCATATCATTTTTTCATGACAGATAAGCAAAAAATTTTTTTCTGATCTGAAAATCAAAGTTAACACATTAGGTGTTATAGATTTGTGCATTATAGTTGAAATATTATACTTGAGAAAATTTACTACCATGTTACAAAGTATGGATTGATAAATTTTAATCTGTGTCTAAAGATTCTGCACACTATCATTGGTTTTGTTATCTGAGACTCTGTCCTTAGCACCAAGCATACAAGATGTGTTTCCAGTTACTCCTACAGCACAAACAAATCAGGTGAGTTGGCTTTCAGGAACATACTAACAATGTGGGTGTGCTGAGAATTCTAGGCTTGTGGCTCACAGTACAGGAGAAGACAAATGCAAATCCATATGCCACTGGTCAATACATTGCTGCTCTGTTTTCCTTTTAAGCAGTGTGACAAGCTGAACTGTACCATGCAATGATTATGGGATGAAAGGATCTGAATCAAGTTTTGCACCAAAAAAACAGGATGTACCAATTATGTGGTGGTACTTATTACATGCTGAAATATGGTAATCCAAGTACTTCATCTATCATTTTTAAATGATGAAGATAATTCTATTTAAGCTGCTTTTTTGCTGTATGCTTAACTTTTATCTTTTTGCATTGCCTCTGCAGAACACTTTATATTCTTAGCGAGAAGAAAAGGCAAAATTAAGAAAGATCAAAAAATGATTGGCATTGTGTACAACTTGGAAGTGCAGCATTAGGTTTTTATCTTATTTAATCAGGCATTTTAACAAGTGTCCTAATAGATCAGTAAAAGGATAATCACTTACACAATTAAATTACACAAAATTTTATTTTTCCCAGAGTTAGTAATCATTAAACTTGATATAAATCACCTCTCTGTAAACTATAACAGCTACTACTCTTAATTAAACAAGCACGACTATAACACTTTGAGCTTGTAAAGTTCAAAGGTACCAAAGTTTGACCAAATTCAACCAGCTTCTCCTTTTCTGGCATCTTCTACAAAAATGGGAAACCTAAATTTTATCTTCCCCACCTCTTTTGTAGTCAGTAGTGTCATATGGCATATATCTGAAAATTAAAAGTAGAAAAATGCTTTATGTTTTTATGCAATGATTCTTGCTTTCTTGAAAACAGTTCATGTACTACATTCCCATTATTCCTGCAGCTCATGGCTCCAAGAAAAACAGTCAACACACTGAGGATGGTGAAGCATCAGAAGAGAAGGAGCCTGAGGCTTTAATACTATTGAACCACACTGTATAAGCCCTGAACTAACACTTCCAGACTTTTTGCGCAAGATAAGTCAACTTCTATTTTTTAAGGTATCATTCATTGTTAGATGAACACAATCCAGTTATAGTAGTAAGTATGTAAAAGGTGCTGCTATTAGTGGTGTATTTATTAGAAATATATCTCTCTAATCTTGAGAGAACTAGTTAAAACCTTGCAGATGGGAGAATTATTCATTAATGGAAAGGTTCATTCTGTAGGTCGTTTTTGTAACCCCTTTGATAATGTTTTGCTGAGAGCCATTGCCGGTGGAATAACGCATGGCATTTTTGCCAGAAGAGTGGTTGAGAGGTGATGCCAGCAAGCCATTGAGATGATAATGGTTATGTTAAGCTGTGTATTCAATTGTATATTAGACCCCTGCTGTCCACCTGGGCCTGCTACTTTGGAGTTCTCCAGGGGATTCCCGGAGAGTTCCCATTGGTTAGGGAAGTGTGGGAAGAGGGATTTCTGGAGGAGGGATTTTTGGTTGGTGTGGTGTGTCCAGGAAGATGGCCGCGGGAGTGGCATTTGCGGGAGTGCAGAGAATAAAGGTGTTCCTGTTTTAAACCTATAAGGCTGTGTGGCGGCTCGGTTATTTTGTGCCCAGCCAGACTGCAGCAATGTTTAATGGTTTTCTTTCCTTAATAAGCTAATTCATATTTCTTTTCTTTCCTTCTTTTTTTTTTTTTTTTTTGGTACCAGGGATTGAACCCAGGGGTACTTAACCATTAACCACTGAGCTACATCCCCAGCCCTTTTTACATTTTATTTAGAGACAGAATCCAACTACGTTGCTTAGGGCCTTACTAAGTTACTGAGGCTGGCTTTGAATTCACAATCCTTCTGCCTCAGCCTCCAGAGCCACTAGGATTACAGGCATGCTCCACCATGCCTGGTAAAGGATATTTCTTATTATTCTAGAAATATAGACAAAGCTGGTAAAGGCTCAGCTAAATGCATAGCCCTAGATGGAAAGAAATCTGGGAAATGTGCTTTTACCTTTCCAATCTATGTAGCCTGGCAAGATGACCCAGAGAAAGGTGATGAATGCCAACCAACAGTGTTCAAAGTCAGGATAGAGGGTGTGAGTGTGTGTCTGTCACAGTATATACCAAATGCTAAAATGCTCGATTATTTTAAAATTAAGTCTAACTAAATAGAAGTTTTAATATTTTTTTCTCATTCTATTATGGAAATCACTGTTTATAAGCCAATTTTTTAGACTAACAATAAACTATGATTACAAAATCTGGAAACTAAAAAGAGCTTTTATTCTTGAAAAAATAATTGAAAGTCTTGAAATGCCACCATTGTAGCTTTAATAAATTTCTTGGAAACTCGTGACAAATAAAATTTCTAGAGAATTTTTCAACTTTATATTTCAGTAGTTTGGTAATGCAAGATCATCATGCATGACATTAAATGGTAATGTATGTTCAGCAGAAATATACTAATATGATTTGAATGAGTAGATTCTATAACAGAAGGGAGGATAATAAAGGGATATTGAAAGGATAAAAGAAATTGAAGTTAAAATGTAAAGGACCAAGTATTGTAAAGTTTCTAAGCTGCAAAGCCTGAGTTAAAATGTAAAGGACCAGGTATTGTTAAGTTTCTATGCTACACTCAAAGCCTGAAATTCCTGTAGCTGTTAGGACAATTCCCGGGACTGCCCATTAAATAATCCCCCCTGACCACTTAGTTGTTTAACAACTTGGACCCAGTGCAGCTCAGCACGTAGGCACCTCAGGGCTCAAACCAATCAGTTTGAATGTACCCCCCTCCTTAGGACTGACCTATCACTCCCGCCCGACCTGTTCCCGCCGATGAATGTGCTAATCATGTTTGAGAGTTGTTGTTTGATTTTCCCGCGGTGTATGGTGATTTGTTAAAGGGGACTGTGATGTATGTAAAGTCCCTGCCCTCCCCAAAAAGTGTACTTAAGCACTGCTCAACCCCTGCTTGGGGTTCTTGGCCGCTCTCCCTTCTTGAGTGAGCCTGGAGCCCCAGCACGCTGGATCCTCAATAAACCCCCTTTTGCTGTTGCATGAGTCGGTCTCTTGGTGGTCTCTTCCTCCGTTATTCGCCGGTCCCTTACAATTGGTGTGTTGGCAGGGAATCGCACAGCGCCGGACAAGGAGACCCCAACGGACTCCTCTAGGGGTAAGTAAGGTGCCTTTTTCCTTTTTCTTGTGATTGCTCAGAGCTCTCAGTTTGGTTTCATTTTTCGGTTTAAGGGTTGGCAGGGTGGCTGCCGACGGAGGGTGTGAGCTCCCCCTGGCCATGGTGGACAGACATGTCCTGAAGCCACAGGCCACGTCCCCAAGGGACGCCTTGGAGGACTCGGGAAACTGGGGGATGGAAGCGCCCTCAACTCAGGCGTACTCTACTGCCAACCCGTCAGGTTTTGCTGGCTACTCAATTCTGTTAATTGTCTCGTGTTGAGTTTACTGTCTGTCTTTATTGTCCAGCTCATCAGGTTTTGCCAGTTACTCTAATCTTTGTCTTGGACTCGTGTTAAACGTTTAATATTTGTCTTTGTCTGTGTCGCGTTTGTATTGTCCCTGTCCCTGTTTGAGTAACTCCCATTATGGGACAAAACCATTCCACGCCTCTGTCCCTGCTCAAGGGCCCAGAATCTTTCTTTTTCAGTAAAACGCCAGACCCGGCAGACTCTCTGTGCTTCAGAATGGCCCACCCTCGCAGTTGAATGGCCCCCAGAAGGATCCTTCTACCTCCCTCTAATCTGCGAAGTCAGAGATATTGTTTTTCAGCCGGGGCCACATGACCATCCAGATCAACAGCCATATATCTTAACCTGACAGGATCTCTGTGAATCTCCTCCCACATGGGTGAAGCCTTTCCTTGTCCCTGCCCCCACTCCGGCCCCTTCCCCCACAATCCTATCACTCAAACCTTCTGTTCCTCCCCCTCTTCTCTCCATTCTCCCTGAGTCACAAGATTGTAGATCTTGGGGTTGTGAAGGGAAGACCCCGGTTGTCTTGGGACCAGCACACACTTTTGGTTTTTTGACAATCTGAAAAGAGAATCTATGTCTTTGTGTGTCTTTGTGTGTCTTTTTTTCTGTGTCTGTGTTAAGTGTGATGGCATTGTTTTACTTTGGACTGATGCAGAGTCCCAAATTCCAATCTGCCTTAGATGTGTGGAGATAACTTTAGCTAAATTTTAGCCTAGATTGTCCCTAGTATGCTTCTCCTGTAAGGGACCAAAAGTCAATAGAACTATCAGCTTTTCTGTTCTCACCTTTTACACCCCTTTTAGCTGTTTCTTAAAGAACTTTGATAAACTTTACTCCCCTTTGTTAAGTGAGATTAGGGAAGCAGTGTTTTCTTCCTGTAGTTGGCTTGAGTGCACCCACTGCAGAGGGAAATGCCTGCTGGGGATCTAAGAACTTTGATATCTCGCTTTAACTTTTCTCAAAACCCTGTTCTCATTATTAAATTGGCATTAATTGGCTTTGGGGATGGGAGCCGAACTTTCAGTCATAAATTTTGGCACCCCAGAGGGGACTTTAGAGGAGTCCCCACTCTGCCTTCTTGGGGAAGCCTAGCACTCGAAACAAGTGCAAGCAGAGGTTGAACTTTTTGGGAGCTGACTACAGAAAAGTTAGAAGATGTGGAAAATGCCTGGTGCCTGGGATCAGACCAAACCAGAGGAACTAATCCTATAAGTAAAAGGTGGGCCTAAGGGACTCTCAGCAGCTGCCAAAGCCATCTTGCTTTGGGGAACTCCCTCTTTCTTACCTGCACTTTAAGGATTACTCCACCTCTGTCTACTTAAAAAAGGGGACAATAAATGCAGTAATGTGTTGATATTATAGATTGTTTCTTTGGGATGATCTTGGCTGAATGTGTATCTAAAAGATGATTTTTTATTGTAACAATCTGGTATCTGAATGGGTTTCTAAAGCATTGCACAATCTTGCAGCTAATAGTTGGGTTTAAGTAATTGTTTAGTTTGAGATTTCAGATAGCTCATGCTAGAAAACTTAAATACTTAGGACAGAAAATTAAAGAACTCTACTTCCAAGTTGGCAAGCAACTCCCAATCATTTAGTTTTATTTTTCATCAATTTTGAACTGGGTAGCCTGAAAAGATTTCACTAGGTGTACCAGTGCATTAACTAGGACAAGAATAGTAAATTATGATATGGTATCTGTTCCCCTCAATGTGTAACATTTTAAAAAAATGTTAAATTAAAACATTGGTCTGGTTTATTAAAATGACATTAAATAGCAACAGTCTTGGAAATTTTTAAAAGCTTACTTTTAGATATACATGGTAGTGTGTAGTTCTCTTTCAGGCAATTTAATGTAACTTAATACTACTTTAGGAACTTCAGAACGAAAAAAGTAGCTTAATGATCCTAAAGAAATTTCTTCTGATGGTAGAGATCCTATTTTCAGTTTTGTGTGAGCAAGTTTTTCTAGTGTAGAGAGATATAAAGATATAAAATTTAAAAAATTACATCTTAAACTTGTATCATAATTGTCAACATCCAAACCTGAAAATTGTAATTTATAGTTAAAATGCCTTAGGCATGATGCTTCTGCTCAGAATTCCAGTTTTCCCAGTTCCTTCCAGACCTCAGCTAGGACCTAAGTTGATATGCAAATAGAAGAAACCTGGGGCTCAGTAGATGACAGATCTGAGACTCAAGGGGAAAAAAAAAGAGTAAAAGTGTCTTTTTACCTGAACTCAAACTAGACCAATCCAAAAAGTAAATTGTATGGTATTCACTAATTACTGGCCAGTCATCTTTTTTAGGACTCTTGCTTTTTCTTAGATTCTGTATTTTTTGAGCTCATGATTTTGATCCTACAGACAAATTAATGTTTTCTGATCAGTTCTATTTTTGAACAACTGTGGAGTTTTTAAACATTGCAATGGAGATTTCACCTAAAAAAACAGCTACAAGGCCTTGTGTAAGTGTGCACACTTGTGTTATGTGTAGTATGTCTGTATGTGTGTATGTCCATATATCATGCAGTTATATGACAATTGATAAATGTATGAGGAGCACTCATAAAAAATTTAAAAAAAATGGATTCAAATATCTTCGATTCACGTGATTCAAATGGTTAAATTTAAATTGGGTAAACAGATAAAAGTAAAGATGTCTTTAAAATTAAGCTTATAAGTTTTTCTAGGTGTTCAAAAAGACCCTAATAAAATGTTGATGTCTATGAAATAATCTGCTTAAATTCAAAAATTTACAAGTATTGTTTCAAAAGGTGAACAGAAGGAGGTTAACAGATGGAAAAGAAAAACTAGAAGGTTCTAGGTATGGATTTAATAGAGGGAAAATGTGTTTCTGGATAAGAGAGTCTATGTTATTAAGTTAATAAAAGGGTTAAGTAAGTGATAAAAAAGGTTTGTGTAAGTTGGTTATATGTGTAAGTTTTTGAGCAAGTAATCTTAAAAAAATTAAAAATTATACAACTATGGTTAAACAACAACTGTTATTTTTCAATACTTTTTTGTGCTCTCTTGCCCTGCATAATTAAGTTCCTTCAAACCCAATTGCAGAAAATTTCTAATCAAACTTTCAACCAGCTTCTGCTTAGGCACTACCAGCCCCTGATGAACCCCCAACATCTTCAAGAGAACAGTTCACTCAGTGCTGAAGCTCACTACCAGGCACGATGGAATGCAACGGACATCAGACAGCGGGAGACAATGAGCTCAGAGAACCTCTTAATCTACCATCCTGGATTCATGAGTCTTTATGTCCTTTTAAGCCTCCTCATGGCCCTTGGCCTCTTCTCTGTCAGTCCCCCAACATGGAACTTCTGCCAAAAATTGACCTTTGCCTTAATTTTTATCTTCATTCTGTTTTTATTCGCTCTGATCTTCTTCAGGTGCTGGTGACGCCATGTCCAGGCAATGCTTCCAGTAAAAAAAAAAAAAAACCAACATGGCGCCTAAGGACTTCTTCTTCCTACCTTTTTCTTTTCTGCAGTGGTGCGAAAAGTTCCCACCCGTGTGATCTAAGCCCTACCATCTCCCCCTTAGTTCTATATAAGCATATAGCTTTTTTTTGCAAGGTTAATATAAAAACATCAATGTAATTATGGTGCTATTAATGTGTTCATATCTTCCAGGTATACAAGTCTGTAAGGTAGAAGCTTCAAAAGAGCATTATATCAAGCTGGTGTTCTAAAGTTGTATGATAATTTTAGGCTCAAAAAGAAAAACATGTTGGAGATTTAATTATATCATTTGTGTTCTATAACTGGACTCGTTATCAATAAGATATGTAAAGTTCTATGTTACTTTTTTACACTGAGATACAATTTAAATGTATTTTTAAGTTAATGAGAGCCTAATCTGTGTGAAGGTTTTATTGCAAAACACAAAAATACTTTGCTACTTTTCTACAACACGTTAAAAGCTTTCAGCCTTTCTTTAATTCATGTTTTAGATGTGATATTATGTTGTGTTAGCTAATATTCATGTGAACTTGAGCGACAATTTATATAGGCTTTATAAAATGATATCTAAAAGAACAAAGATCAGTTTCAGAACTACAGTACTTAAAATTTATGAAGAGCCCTGCCTTACCTGAGATAAGGCTCTATGTCCCATCTCACTACATGTGAGAATGACTACAAAAGAAGTAGGCCAGATTTCAGTACATTTAAAGCTGTGTCCAAAAGTTGGTTTTTGTCACGATTGCCAGGATCTCAAACAGGGGATTATAATGTATAACTCTGCCAAAATTCAAGGTAGCTATTACATGAACTAAATATGTTTTTACTCTTGATAATTTTATTTTGTAGTTTTCTTATAAATGATTTAAGATTGCCTGTTAAAGTTTTGCAGAGGTACTGATTTAAGAACTCACAACCTGGGTTAATTTAAGATAAGGAGTTATCACCTACAGGATAGAGAGATAGACATTAAAGCCCAGTACTCTTAATATAAGGCTGTTAACTTATTTGCTGGATGTTTAAGATTAAGTTTTAAAATTAAAGTTAAATTAAAAGGGCCAAGAAAACCAATATTTGGCTTTTGCCCTCTGAGTCAGTCTAAATCAGGGAATAGGGGACTTCTCCAAAGATCTTTGCAACTCTAGGCCACATAACCTCCTGATCAGGGAGATTTATGAGGCCAGTTGAGGACAGAAAGCCAATCAGTGCATTTTCTGTGAAGAGGAGGGTACTTCCGAGGGAAGCCACATGGTCAAGCACGGCCTGGACCCATCCTAGCGCAAATGGCACTAGCAGAACTGAGAAGCTGCTGTAAGTTCCCTGAGGACTCCCAGGGAAACTTAGCTGACTGTTAACAATAGATAGAAACAAAAGTCAGTTTGACTTGCTTCATCTTAAACACTTAGCAAAGACAGTCAAAGCCAAAACACAGCTATTCCTGGACATTTTAAATGATAATAATAGTTAAATGTAACCTCCAAAAATAAGTAAACTGGAGGCTACAAAAGAGATTCTCAGACAGGAATGCCTGATAACTATCAAAAGGAACTGCCAGAGTAGTTTTTAGTTTAAGGCCTTTATTCCTAACCTACACAGGTAGGCTTAATGTTTGCTAGTATGGTTATCCAGCCCTAAGTAACAGAATTAAGGATTTCTCTATTAGACACAGAGGTCATACTAGTAGAAGGATTTTGCAAGATCAGATGACATTAAATTATTAAACTGTATCTTAAGGGAAGGACAACTGTAACCCTAAAAGTTAAATGTTGTGTTTACATCCCTGACAATTCTGGCAATGTGACAAATATCCTTAAAGATTTACATGCTCAGTTAGAAGCCGTGTACTCAGCAACTTTGTCATGGAAACAACATCTTAGCTCCTGGTTCTTGGTACTTCCTGGTGGAAATCATTGTTAGTCTTTATCTTTGCCATTATACTCATTGGCATATTCCTGTGCTATGGGATTTATTGCTGCATCAATCTGGTTCCAGAACTAATGAATTCTTGTTTCTCTTATAGACCACCCATCACTCAAATGGCCCTCCAGCCTATTACTTCTCAATCGGACTTTTATCATGGACCACTCGATAGACCCAATTTTTAAAGGGGGACTCCAAACTGCTTGCCCCACACCGTCTCTTTTCAGCCTGAAGAAGCCAGAAAGATCTTCTTCGCCCCCCTTTCTTACAGCAGTAAGGAGTTCCCAAATTAGAGAGGGGAATGAAGCCAGATTTAAAGTTAGGTAGTCAGTGTAGTTAGATAAATCGGGGTCTAATATCGAGTGAAATATAAAATGGAGGCCATGCTGAAAATGATTCCAGGAAACGCAGGACAACTCATAGTAATCAGACAGCAATATGCTCCACTGGCAGAGATAAAAAAATGAGACTCCCCAATAATTATGATTCATTACTTTTAAGATTAAAAGTAGTCAGAAAAAGGAGTGGGGAATGAAAGGATAAAAGAAATTGAAGTTAAAATGTAAAGGACCAAGTATTGTAAAGTTTCTAAGCTGCAAAGCCTGAGTTAAAATGTAAAGGACCAGGTATTGTTAAGTTTCTATGCTACACTCAAAGCCTGAAATTCCTGTAGCTGTTAGGACAATTCCCGGGACTGCCCATTAAATAATCCCCCCTGACCACTTAGTTGTTTAACAACTTGGACCCAGTGCAGCTCAGCACGTAGGCACCTCAGGGCTCAAACCAATCAGTTTGAATGTACCCCCCTCCTTAGGACTGACCTATCACTCCCGCCCGACCTGTTCCCGCCGATGAATGTGCTAATCATGTTTGAGAGTTGTTGTTTGATTTTCCCGCGGTGTATGGTGATTTGTTAAAGGGGACTGTGATGTATGTAAAGTCCCTGCCCTCCCCAAAAAGTGTACTTAAGCACTGCTCAACCCCTGCTTGGGGTTCTTGGCCGCTCTCCCTTCTTGAGTGAGCCTGGAGCCCCAGCACGCTGGATCCTCAATAAACCCCCTTTTGCTGTTGCATGAGTCGGTCTCTTGGTGGTCTCTTCCTCCGTTATTCGCCGGTCCCTTACAATTGGTGTGTTGGCAGGGAATCGCACAGCGCCGGACAAGGAGACCCCAACGGACTCCTCTAGGGGTAAGTAAGGTGCCTTTTTCCTTTTTCTTGTGATTGCTCAGAGCTCTCAGTTTGGTTTCATTTTTCGGTTTAAGGGTTGGCAGGGTGGCTGCCGACGGAGGGTGTGAGCTCCCCCTGGCCATGGTGGACAGACATGTCCTGAAGCCACAGGCCACGTCCCCAAGGGACGCCTTGGAGGACTCGGGAAACTGGGGGATGGAAGCGCCCTCAACTCAGGCGTACTCTACTGCCAACCCGTCAGGTTTTGCTGGCTACTCAATTCTGTTAATTGTCTCGTGTTGAGTTTACTGTCTGTCTTTATTGTCCAGCTCATCAGGTTTTGCCAGTTACTCTAATCTTTGTCTTGGACTCGTGTTAAACGTTTAATATTTGTCTTTGTCTGTGTCGCGTTTGTATTGTCCCTGTCCCTGTTTGAGTAACTCCCATTATGGGACAAAACCATTCCACGCCTCTGTCCCTGCTCAAGGGCCCAGAATCTTTCTTTTTCAGTAAAACGCCAGACCCGGCAGACTCTCTGTGCTTCAGAATGGCCCACCCTCGCAGTTGAATGGCCCCCAGAAGGATCCTTCTACCTCCCTCTAATCTGCGAAGTCAGAGATATTGTTTTTCAGCCGGGGCCACATGACCATCCAGATCAACAGCCATATATCTTAACCTGACAGGATCTCTGTGAATCTCCTCCCACATGGGTGAAGCCTTTCCTTGTCCCTGCCCCCACTCCGGCCCCTTCCCCCACAATCCTATCACTCAAACCTTCTGTTCCTCCCCCTCTTCTCTCCATTCTCCCTGAGTCACAAGATTGTAGATCTTGGGGTTGTGAAGGGAAGACCCCGGTTGTCTTGGGACCAGCACACACTTTTGGTTTTTTGACAATCTGAAAAGAGAATCTATGTCTTTGTGTGTCTTTGTGTGTCTTTTTTTCTGTGTCTGTGTTAAGTGTGATGGCATTGTTTTACTTTGGACTGATGCAGAGTCCCAAATTCCAATCTGCCTTAGATGTGTGGAGATAACTTTAGCTAAATTTTAGCCTAGATTGTCCCTAGTATGCTTCTCCTGTAAGGGACCAAAAGTCAATAGAACTATCAGCTTTTCTGTTCTCACCTTTTACACCCCTTTTAGCTGTTTCTTAAAGAACTTTGATAAACTTTACTCCCCTTTGTTAAGTGAGATTAGGGAAGCAGTGTTTTCTTCCTGTAGTTGGCTTGAGTGCACCCACTGCAGAGGGAAATGCCTGCTGGGGATCTAAGAACTTTGATATCTCGCTTTAACTTTTCTCAAAACCCTGTTCTCATTATTAAATTGGCATTAATTGGCTTTGGGGATGGGAGCCGAACTTTCAGTCATAAATTTTGGCACCCCAGAGGGGACTTTAGAGGAGTCCCCACTCTGCCTTCTTGGGGAAGCCTAGCACTCGAAACAAGTGCAAGCAGAGGTTGAACTTTTTGGGAGCTGACTACAGAAAAGTTAGAAGATGTGGAAAATGCCTGGTGCCTGGGATCAGACCAAACCAGAGGAACTAATCCTATAAGTAAAAGGTGGGCCTAAGGGACTCTCAGCAGCTGCCAAAGCCATCTTGCTTTGGGGAACTCCCTCTTTCTTACCTGCACTTTAAGGATTACTCCACCTCTGTCTACTTAAAAAAGGGGACAATAAATGCAGTAATGTGTTGATATTATAGATTGTTTCTTTGGGATGATCTTGGCTGAATGTGTATCTAAAAGATGATTTTTTATTGTAACAATCTGGTATCTGAATGGGTTTCTAAAGCATTGCACAATCTTGCAGCTAATAGTTGGGTTTAAGTAATTGTTTAGTTTGAGATTTCAGATAGCTCATGCTAGAAAACTTAAATACTTAGGACAGAAAATTAAAGAACTCTACTTCCAAGTTGGCAAGCAACTCCCAATCATTTAGTTTTATTTTTCATCAATTTTGAACTGGGTAGCCTGAAAAGATTTCACTAGGTGTACCAGTGCATTAACTAGGACAAGAATAGTAAATTATGATATGGTATCTGTTCCCCTCAATGTGTAACATTTTAAAAAAATGTTAAATTAAAACATTGGTCTGGTTTATTAAAATGACATTAAATAGCAACAGTCTTGGAAATTTTTAAAAGCTTACTTTTAGATATACATGGTAGTGTGTAGTTCTCTTTCAGGCAATTTAATGTAACTTAATACTACTTTAGGAACTTCAGAACGAAAAAAGTAGCTTAATGATCCTAAAGAAATTTCTTCTGATGGTAGAGATCCTATTTTCAGTTTTGTGTGAGCAAGTTTTTCTAGTGTAGAGAGATATAAAGATATAAAATTTAAAAAATTACATCTTAAACTTGTATCATAATTGTCAACATCCAAACCTGAAAATTGTAATTTATAGTTAAAATGCCTTAGGCATGATGCTTCTGCTCAGAATTCCAGTTTTCCCAGTTCCTTCCAGACCTCAGCTAGGACCTAAGTTGATATGCAAATAGAAGAAACCTGGGGCTCAGTAGATGACAGATCTGAGACTCAAGGGGAAAAAAAAAGAGTAAAAGTGTCTTTTTACCTGAACTCAAACTAGACCAATCCAAAAAGTAAATTGTATGGTATTCACTAATTACTGGCCAGTCATCTTTTTTAGGACTCTTGCTTTTTCTTAGATTCTGTATTTTTTGAGCTCATGATTTTGATCCTACAGACAAATTAATGTTTTCTGATCAGTTCTATTTTTGAACAACTGTGGAGTTTTTAAACATTGCAATGGAGATTTCACCTAAAAAAACAGCTACAAGGCCTTGTGTAAGTGTGCACACTTGTGTTATGTGTAGTATGTCTGTATGTGTGTATGTCCATATATCATGCAGTTATATGACAATTGATAAATGTATGAGGAGCACTCATAAAAAATTTAAAAAAAATGGATTCAAATATCTTCGATTCACGTGATTCAAATGGTTAAATTTAAATTGGGTAAACAGATAAAAGTAAAGATGTCTTTAAAATTAAGCTTATAAGTTTTTCTAGGTGTTCAAAAAGACCCTAATAAAATGTTGATGTCTATGAAATAATCTGCTTAAATTCAAAAATTTACAAGTATTGTTTCAAAAGGTGAACAGAAGGAGGTTAACAGATGGAAAAGAAAAACTAGAAGGTTCTAGGTATGGATTTAATAGAGGGAAAATGTGTTTCTGGATAAGAGAGTCTATGTTATTAAGTTAATAAAAGGGTTAAGTAAGTGATAAAAAAGGTTTGTGTAAGTTGGTTATATGTGTAAGTTTTTGAGCAAGTAATCTTAAAAAAATTAAAAATTATACAACTATGGTTAAACAACAACTGTTATTTTTCAATACTTTTTTGTGCTCTCTTGCCCTGCATAATTAAGTTCCTTCAAACCCAATTGCAGAAAATTTCTAATCAAACTTTCAACCAGCTTCTGCTTAGGCACTACCAGCCCCTGATGAACCCCCAACATCTTCAAGAGAACAGTTCACTCAGTGCTGAAGCTCACTACCAGGCACGATGGAATGCAACGGACATCAGACAGCGGGAGACAATGAGCTCAGAGAACCTCTTAATCTACCATCCTGGATTCATGAGTCTTTATGTCCTTTTAAGCCTCCTCATGGCCCTTGGCCTCTTCTCTGTCAGTCCCCCAACATGGAACTTCTGCCAAAAATTGACCTTTGCCTTAATTTTTATCTTCATTCTGTTTTTATTCGCTCTGATCTTCTTCAGGTGCTGGTGACGCCATGTCCAGGCAATGCTTCCAGTAAAAAAAAAAAAAAACCAACATGGCGCCTAAGGACTTCTTCTTCCTACCTTTTTCTTTTCTGCAGTGGTGCGAAAAGTTCCCACCCGTGTGATCTAAGCCCTACCATCTCCCCCTTAGTTCTATATAAGCATATAGCTTTTTTTTGCAAGGTTAATATAAAAACATCAATGTAATTATGGTGCTATTAATGTGTTCATATCTTCCAGGTATACAAGTCTGTAAGGTAGAAGCTTCAAAAGAGCATTATATCAAGCTGGTGTTCTAAAGTTGTATGATAATTTTAGGCTCAAAAAGAAAAACATGTTGGAGATTTAATTATATCATTTGTGTTCTATAACTGGACTCGTTATCAATAAGATATGTAAAGTTCTATGTTACTTTTTTACACTGAGATACAATTTAAATGTATTTTTAAGTTAATGAGAGCCTAATCTGTGTGAAGGTTTTATTGCAAAACACAAAAATACTTTGCTACTTTTCTACAACACGTTAAAAGCTTTCAGCCTTTCTTTAATTCATGTTTTAGATGTGATATTATGTTGTGTTAGCTAATATTCATGTGAACTTGAGCGACAATTTATATAGGCTTTATAAAATGATATCTAAAAGAACAAAGATCAGTTTCAGAACTACAGTACTTAAAATTTATGAAGAGCCCTGCCTTACCTGAGATAAGGCTCTATGTCCCATCTCACTACATGTGAGAATGACTACAAAAGAAGTAGGCCAGATTTCAGTACATTTAAAGCTGTGTCCAAAAGTTGGTTTTTGTCACGATTGCCAGGATCTCAAACAGGGGATTATAATGTATAACTCTGCCAAAATTCAAGGTAGCTATTACATGAACTAAATATGTTTTTACTCTTGATAATTTTATTTTGTAGTTTTCTTATAAATGATTTAAGATTGCCTGTTAAAGTTTTGCAGAGGTACTGATTTAAGAACTCACAACCTGGGTTAATTTAAGATAAGGAGTTATCACCTACAGGATAGAGAGATAGACATTAAAGCCCAGTACTCTTAATATAAGGCTGTTAACTTATTTGCTGGATGTTTAAGATTAAGTTTTAAAATTAAAGTTAAATTAAAAGGGCCAAGAAAACCAATATTTGGCTTTTGCCCTCTGAGTCAGTCTAAATCAGGGAATAGGGGACTTCTCCAAAGATCTTTGCAACTCTAGGCCACATAACCTCCTGATCAGGGAGATTTATGAGGCCAGTTGAGGACAGAAAGCCAATCAGTGCATTTGCTGTGAAGAGGAGGGTACTTCCGAGGGAAGCCACATGGTCAAGCACGGCCTGGACCCATCCTAGCGCAAATGGCACTAGCAGAACTGAGAAGCTGCTGTAAGTTCCCTGAGGACTCCCAGGGAAACTTAGCTGACTGTTAACAATAGATAGAAACAAAAGTCAGTTTGACTTGCTTCATCTTAAACACTTAGCAAAGACAGTCAAAGCCAAAACACAGCTATTCCTGGACATTTTAAATGATAATAATAGTTAAATGTAACCTCCAAAAATAAGTAAACTGGAGGCTACAAAAGAGATTCTCAGACAGGAATGCCTGATAACTATCAAAAGGAACTGCCAGAGTAGTTTTTAGTTTAAGGCCTTTATTCCTAACCTACACAGGTAGGCTTAATGTTTGCTAGTATGGTTATCCAGCCCTAAGTAACAGAATTAAGGATTTCTCTATTAGACACAGAGGTCATACTAGTAGAAGGATTTTGCAAGATCAGATGACATTAAATTATTAAACTGTATCTTAAGGGAAGGACAACTGTAACCCTAAAAGTTAAATGTTGTGTTTACATCCCTGACAATTCTGGCAATGTGACAAATATCCTTAAAGATTTACATGCTCAGTTAGAAGCCGTGTACTCAGCAACTTTGTCATGGAAACAACATCTTAGCTCCTGGTTCTTGGTACTTCCTGGTGGAAATCATTGTTAGTCTTTATCTTTGCCATTATACTCATTGGCATATTCCTGTGCTATGGGATTTATTGCTGCATCAATCTGGTTCCAGAACTAATGAATTCTTGTTTCTCTTATAGACCACCCATCACTCAAATGGCCCTCCAGCCTATTACTTCTCAATCGGACTTTTATCATGGACCACTCGATAGACCCAATTTTTAAAGGGGGACTCCAAACTGCTTGCCCCACACCGTCTCTTTTCAGCCTGAAGAAGCCAGAAAGATCTTCTTCGCCCCCCTTTCTTACAGCAGTAAGGAGTTCCCAAATTAGAGAGGGGAATGAAGCCAGATTTAAAGTTAGGTAGTCAGTGTAGTTAGATAAATCGGGGTCTAATATCGAGTGAAATATAAAATGGAGGCCATGCTGAAAATGATTCCAGGAAACGCAGGACAACTCATAGTAATCAGACAGCAATATGCTCCACTGGCAGAGATAAAAAAATGAGACTCCCCAATAATTATGATTCATTACTTTTAAGATTAAAAGTAGTCAGAAAAAGGAGTGGGGAATGAAAGGATAAAAGAAATTGAAGTTAAAATGTAAAGGACCAAGTATTGTAAAGTTTCTAAGCTGCAAAGCCTGAGTTAAAATGTAAAGGACCAGGTATTGTTAAGTTTCTATGCTACACTCAAAGCCTGAAATTCCTGTAGCTGTTAGGACAATTCCCGGGACTGCCCATTAAATAATCCCCCCTGACCACTTAGTTGTTTAACAACTTGGACCCAGTGCAGCTCAGCACGTAGGCACCTCAGGGCTCAAACCAATCAGTTTGAATGTACCCCCCTCCTTAGGACTGACCTATCACTCCCGCCCGACCTGTTCCCGCCGATGAATGTGCTAATCATGTTTGAGAGTTGTTGTTTGATTTTCCCGCGGTGTATGGTGATTTGTTAAAGGGGACTGTGATGTATGTAAAGTCCCTGCCCTCCCCAAAAAGTGTACTTAAGCACTGCTCAACCCCTGCTTGGGGTTCTTGGCCGCTCTCCCTTCTTGAGTGAGCCTGGAGCCCCAGCACGCTGGATCCTCAATAAACCCCCTTTTGCTGTTGCATGAGTCGGTCTCTTGGTGGTCTCTTCCTCCGTTATTCGCCGGTCCCTTACAATTGGTGTGTTGGCAGGGAATCGCACAGCGCCGGACAAGGAGACCCCAACGGACTCCTCTAGGGGTAAGTAAGGTGCCTTTTTCCTTTTTCTTGTGATTGCTCAGAGCTCTCAGTTTGGTTTCATTTTTCGGTTTAAGGGTTGGCAGGGTGGCTGCCGACGGAGGGTGTGAGCTCCCCCTGGCCATGGTGGACAGACATGTCCTGAAGCCACAGGCCACGTCCCCAAGGGACGCCTTGGAGGACTCGGGAAACTGGGGGATGGAAGCGCCCTCAACTCAGGCGTACTCTACTGCCAACCCGTCAGGTTTTGCTGGCTACTCAATTCTGTTAATTGTCTCGTGTTGAGTTTACTGTCTGTCTTTATTGTCCAGCTCATCAGGTTTTGCCAGTTACTCTAATCTTTGTCTTGGACTCGTGTTAAACGTTTAATATTTGTCTTTGTCTGTGTCGCGTTTGTATTGTCCCTGTCCCTGTTTGAGTAACTCCCATTATGGGACAAAACCATTCCACGCCTCTGTCCCTGCTCAAGGGCCCAGAATCTTTCTTTTTCAGTAAAACGCCAGACCCGGCAGACTCTCTGTGCTTCAGAATGGCCCACCCTCGCAGTTGAATGGCCCCCAGAAGGATCCTTCTACCTCCCTCTAATCTGCGAAGTCAGAGATATTGTTTTTCAGCCGGGGCCACATGACCATCCAGATCAACAGCCATATATCTTAACCTGACAGGATCTCTGTGAATCTCCTCCCACATGGGTGAAGCCTTTCCTTGTCCCTGCCCCCACTCCGGCCCCTTCCCCCACAATCCTATCACTCAAACCTTCTGTTCCTCCCCCTCTTCTCTCCATTCTCCCTGAGTCACAAGATTGTAGATCTTGGGGTTGTGAAGGGAAGACCCCGGTTGTCTTGGGACCAGCACACACTTTTGGTTTTTTGACAATCTGAAAAGAGAATCTATGTCTTTGTGTGTCTTTGTGTGTCTTTTTTTCTGTGTCTGTGTTAAGTGTGATGGCATTGTTTTACTTTGGACTGATGCAGAGTCCCAAATTCCAATCTGCCTTAGATGTGTGGAGATAACTTTAGCTAAATTTTAGCCTAGATTGTCCCTAGTATGCTTCTCCTGTAAGGGACCAAAAGTCAATAGAACTATCAGCTTTTCTGTTCTCACCTTTTACACCCCTTTTAGCTGTTTCTTAAAGAACTTTGATAAACTTTACTCCCCTTTGTTAAGTGAGATTAGGGAAGCAGTGTTTTCTTCCTGTAGTTGGCTTGAGTGCACCCACTGCAGAGGGAAATGCCTGCTGGGGATCTAAGAACTTTGATATCTCGCTTTAACTTTTCTCAAAACCCTGTTCTCATTATTAAATTGGCATTAATTGGCTTTGGGGATGGGAGCCGAACTTTCAGTCATAAATTTTGGCACCCCAGAGGGGACTTTAGAGGAGTCCCCACTCTGCCTTCTTGGGGAAGCCTAGCACTCGAAACAAGTGCAAGCAGAGGTTGAACTTTTTGGGAGCTGACTACAGAAAAGTTAGAAGATGTGGAAAATGCCTGGTGCCTGGGATCAGACCAAACCAGAGGAACTAATCCTATAAGTAAAAGGTGGGCCTAAGGGACTCTCAGCAGCTGCCAAAGCCATCTTGCTTTGGGGAACTCCCTCTTTCTTACCTGCACTTTAAGGATTACTCCACCTCTGTCTACTTAAAAAAGGGGACAATAAATGCAGTAATGTGTTGATATTATAGATTGTTTCTTTGGGATGATCTTGGCTGAATGTGTATCTAAAAGATGATTTTTTATTGTAACAATCTGGTATCTGAATGGGTTTCTAAAGCATTGCACAATCTTGCAGCTAATAGTTGGGTTTAAGTAATTGTTTAGTTTGAGATTTCAGATAGCTCATGCTAGAAAACTTAAATACTTAGGACAGAAAATTAAAGAACTCTACTTCCAAGTTGGCAAGCAACTCCCAATCATTTAGTTTTATTTTTCATCAATTTTGAACTGGGTAGCCTGAAAAGATTTCACTAGGTGTACCAGTGCATTAACTAGGACAAGAATAGTAAATTATGATATGGTATCTGTTCCCCTCAATGTGTAACATTTTAAAAAAATGTTAAATTAAAACATTGGTCTGGTTTATTAAAATGACATTAAATAGCAACAGTCTTGGAAATTTTTAAAAGCTTACTTTTAGATATACATGGTAGTGTGTAGTTCTCTTTCAGGCAATTTAATGTAACTTAATACTACTTTAGGAACTTCAGAACGAAAAAAGTAGCTTAATGATCCTAAAGAAATTTCTTCTGATGGTAGAGATCCTATTTTCAGTTTTGTGTGAGCAAGTTTTTCTAGTGTAGAGAGATATAAAGATATAAAATTTAAAAAATTACATCTTAAACTTGTATCATAATTGTCAACATCCAAACCTGAAAATTGTAATTTATAGTTAAAATGCCTTAGGCATGATGCTTCTGCTCAGAATTCCAGTTTTCCCAGTTCCTTCCAGACCTCAGCTAGGACCTAAGTTGATATGCAAATAGAAGAAACCTGGGGCTCAGTAGATGACAGATCTGAGACTCAAGGGGAAAAAAAAAGAGTAAAAGTGTCTTTTTACCTGAACTCAAACTAGACCAATCCAAAAAGTAAATTGTATGGTATTCACTAATTACTGGCCAGTCATCTTTTTTAGGACTCTTGCTTTTTCTTAGATTCTGTATTTTTTGAGCTCATGATTTTGATCCTACAGACAAATTAATGTTTTCTGATCAGTTCTATTTTTGAACAACTGTGGAGTTTTTAAACATTGCAATGGAGATTTCACCTAAAAAAACAGCTACAAGGCCTTGTGTAAGTGTGCACACTTGTGTTATGTGTAGTATGTCTGTATGTGTGTATGTCCATATATCATGCAGTTATATGACAATTGATAAATGTATGAGGAGCACTCATAAAAAATTTAAAAAAAATGGATTCAAATATCTTCGATTCACGTGATTCAAATGGTTAAATTTAAATTGGGTAAACAGATAAAAGTAAAGATGTCTTTAAAATTAAGCTTATAAGTTTTTCTAGGTGTTCAAAAAGACCCTAATAAAATGTTGATGTCTATGAAATAATCTGCTTAAATTCAAAAATTTACAAGTATTGTTTCAAAAGGTGAACAGAAGGAGGTTAACAGATGGAAAAGAAAAACTAGAAGGTTCTAGGTATGGATTTAATAGAGGGAAAATGTGTTTCTGGATAAGAGAGTCTATGTTATTAAGTTAATAAAAGGGTTAAGTAAGTGATAAAAAAGGTTTGTGTAAGTTGGTTATATGTGTAAGTTTTTGAGCAAGTAATCTTAAAAAAATTAAAAATTATACAACTATGGTTAAACAACAACTGTTATTTTTCAATACTTTTTTGTGCTCTCTTGCCCTGCATAATTAAGTTCCTTCAAACCCAATTGCAGAAAATTTCTAATCAAACTTTCAACCAGCTTCTGCTTAGGCACTACCAGCCCCTGATGAACCCCCAACATCTTCAAGAGAACAGTTCACTCAGTGCTGAAGCTCACTACCAGGCACGATGGAATGCAACGGACATCAGACAGCGGGAGACAATGAGCTCAGAGAACCTCTTAATCTACCATCCTGGATTCATGAGTCTTTATGTCCTTTTAAGCCTCCTCATGGCCCTTGGCCTCTTCTCTGTCAGTCCCCCAACATGGAACTTCTGCCAAAAATTGACCTTTGCCTTAATTTTTATCTTCATTCTGTTTTTATTCGCTCTGATCTTCTTCAGGTGCTGGTGACGCCATGTCCAGGCAATGCTTCCAGTAAAAAAAAAAAAAAACCAACATGGCGCCTAAGGACTTCTTCTTCCTACCTTTTTCTTTTCTGCAGTGGTGCGAAAAGTTCCCACCCGTGTGATCTAAGCCCTACCATCTCCCCCTTAGTTCTATATAAGCATATAGCTTTTTTTTGCAAGGTTAATATAAAAACATCAATGTAATTATGGTGCTATTAATGTGTTCATATCTTCCAGGTATACAAGTCTGTAAGGTAGAAGCTTCAAAAGAGCATTATATCAAGCTGGTGTTCTAAAGTTGTATGATAATTTTAGGCTCAAAAAGAAAAACATGTTGGAGATTTAATTATATCATTTGTGTTCTATAACTGGACTCGTTATCAATAAGATATGTAAAGTTCTATGTTACTTTTTTACACTGAGATACAATTTAAATGTATTTTTAAGTTAATGAGAGCCTAATCTGTGTGAAGGTTTTATTGCAAAACACAAAAATACTTTGCTACTTTTCTACAACACGTTAAAAGCTTTCAGCCTTTCTTTAATTCATGTTTTAGATGTGATATTATGTTGTGTTAGCTAATATTCATGTGAACTTGAGCGACAATTTATATAGGCTTTATAAAATGATATCTAAAAGAACAAAGATCAGTTTCAGAACTACAGTACTTAAAATTTATGAAGAGCCCTGCCTTACCTGAGATAAGGCTCTATGTCCCATCTCACTACATGTGAGAATGACTACAAAAGAAGTAGGCCAGATTTCAGTACATTTAAAGCTGTGTCCAAAAGTTGGTTTTTGTCACGATTGCCAGGATCTCAAACAGGGGATTATAATGTATAACTCTGCCAAAATTCAAGGTAGCTATTACATGAACTAAATATGTTTTTACTCTTGATAATTTTATTTTGTAGTTTTCTTATAAATGATTTAAGATTGCCTGTTAAAGTTTTGCAGAGGTACTGATTTAAGAACTCACAACCTGGGTTAATTTAAGATAAGGAGTTATCACCTACAGGATAGAGAGATAGACATTAAAGCCCAGTACTCTTAATATAAGGCTGTTAACTTATTTGCTGGATGTTTAAGATTAAGTTTTAAAATTAAAGTTAAATTAAAAGGGCCAAGAAAACCAATATTTGGCTTTTGCCCTCTGAGTCAGTCTAAATCAGGGAATAGGGGACTTCTCCAAAGATCTTTGCAACTCTAGGCCACATAACCTCCTGATCAGGGAGATTTATGAGGCCAGTTGAGGACAGAAAGCCAATCAGTGCATTTGCTGTGAAGAGGAGGGTACTTCCGAGGGAAGCCACATGGTCAAGCACGGCCTGGACCCATCCTAGCGCAAATGGCACTAGCAGAACTGAGAAGCTGCTGTAAGTTCCCTGAGGACTCCCAGGGAAACTTAGCTGACTGTTAACAATAGATAGAAACAAAAGTCAGTTTGACTTGCTTCATCTTAAACACTTAGCAAAGACAGTCAAAGCCAAAACACAGCTATTCCTGGACATTTTAAATGATAATAATAGTTAAATGTAACCTCCAAAAATAAGTAAACTGGAGGCTACAAAAGAGATTCTCAGACAGGAATGCCTGATAACTATCAAAAGGAACTGCCAGAGTAGTTTTTAGTTTAAGGCCTTTATTCCTAACCTACACAGGTAGGCTTAATGTTTGCTAGTATGGTTATCCAGCCCTAAGTAACAGAATTAAGGATTTCTCTATTAGACACAGAGGTCATACTAGTAGAAGGATTTTGCAAGATCAGATGACATTAAATTATTAAACTGTATCTTAAGGGAAGGACAACTGTAACCCTAAAAGTTAAATGTTGTGTTTACATCCCTGACAATTCTGGCAATGTGACAAATATCCTTAAAGATTTACATGCTCAGTTAGAAGCCGTGTACTCAGCAACTTTGTCATGGAAACAACATCTTAGCTCCTGGTTCTTGGTACTTCCTGGTGGAAATCATTGTTAGTCTTTATCTTTGCCATTATACTCATTGGCATATTCCTGTGCTATGGGATTTATTGCTGCATCAATCTGGTTCCAGAACTAATGAATTCTTGTTTCTCTTATAGACCACCCATCACTCAAATGGCCCTCCAGCCTATTACTTCTCAATCGGACTTTTATCATGGACCACTCGATAGACCCAATTTTTAAAGGGGGACTCCAAACTGCTTGCCCCACACCGTCTCTTTTCAGCCTGAAGAAGCCAGAAAGATCTTCTTCGCCCCCCTTTCTTACAGCAGTAAGGAGTTCCCAAATTAGAGAGGGGAATGAAGCCAGATTTAAAGTTAGGTAGTCAGTGTAGTTAGATAAATCGGGGTCTAATATCGAGTGAAATATAAAATGGAGGCCATGCTGAAAATGATTCCAGGAAACGCAGGACAACTCATAGTAATCAGACAGCAATATGCTCCACTGGCAGAGATAAAAAAATGAGACTCCCCAATAATTATGATTCATTACTTTTAAGATTAAAAGTAGTCAGAAAAAGGAGTGGGGAATGAAAGGATAAAAGAAATTGAAGTTAAAATGTAAAGGACCAAGTATTGTAAAGTTTCTAAGCTGCAAAGCCTGAGTTAAAATGTAAAGGACCAGGTATTGTTAAGTTTCTATGCTACACTCAAAGCCTGAAATTCCTGTAGCTGTTAGGACAATTCCCGGGACTGCCCATTAAATAATCCCCCCTGACCACTTAGTTGTTTAACAACTTGGACCCAGTGCAGCTCAGCACGTAGGCACCTCAGGGCCCAAACCAATCAGTTTGAATGTACCCCCCTCCTTAGGACTGACCTATCACTTCCGCCCGACCTGTTCCCGCCGATGAATGTGCTAATCATGTTTGAGAGTTGTTGTTTGATTTTCCCGCGGTGTATGGTGATTTGTTAAAGGGGACTGTGATGTATGTAAAGTCCCTGCCCTCCCCAAAATGTGTACTTAAGCACTGTTCAACCCCTGCTTGGGGCTCTTGGCCGCTCTCCCTTCTTGAGTGAGTCTGGAGCCCCAGCACGCTGGATCCTCAATAAACCCCCTTTTGCTGTTGCATGAGTCGGTCTCTTGGTGGTCTCTTCCTCCGTCGTTCACTGGTCCCTTACAATATAAATAAATTTCTAGTCTCTGTAGGACAACAAGATTAGTTCCACTAGGAAAGCCCAGTATGACTATTTTTTTTTGTTCTTGTTTTTTAGGTAGACACAATATCTTTATTTTACATTTATGTGGTGCTGAGGATCGAACCCAGTGCCTCAAGCATGCGAGGCAGGCACTGTACCACTGAGCCACAACTCTAGCCCCAACTATTTTTTATATAATTGTTTAAGTAAACTTCCACTTCTTCAAGCCCATAGAATGACATTCCCATTGCTAATTTAAGTCTCTGTTTCACATATACATTTGCCTTTAGCCTGAACAGATGGATTTTTAGGACTGTAGAGATGAAGGCCTGGGATGCAGCTCAGTGGTAGAGTGCTTGCTTAGTATGTACAACGCCCTGGGTTCCATCCCTAGGAAAACACACACATACGCACTCACAAACTATAGAGACTAAATTCTAGAAAAGAATGAAGAGCATCACCAAGAATAAAGCAATTGGAAAGCATGCAACATTTGAAGAACACTTAATGTCCCCTTTAGATGAAGAGTTTGGTAGTCACTGTCACTAGAATAGGGACTCCACTGAATCCAAGGTGTGGTTCCAGAGATGGAAGATGAAAAGTTGTTTTAGGACAGTTGAGATTGACCAAAGGTTGATTGCAGTAGGCAATTGATTATGCATTTAAGGAACTTCAGCAGTACACTTGGGTAGGAATGGAGATGGGATTGGAAGTGATATCTGATGTCATATGTGTGAACAATTCAATTTAGCAGATCTCAATATTTATAGGGTTTCAGAACAACTTGAAGAGTTGAATTTTAAAATGTAGGTAACAGAGTGACTGTATTTCTGATTCTATCAAAAAGATTAAATTTAGAATCATATTTATATTTCTGCTCTGAAGTGTTTTTAAGTGGGAGAGAAAATGTTCTAAAATTAAGATTGTAGTAATGATTGCATAACACTGAAAATGTACTTTAAAAACTGAATTCTATACTTCAAGCAGAAGTATATATGAATTATCTCAATAGCTGTTTGAAACAGGCACAGCAGGCCAAATTTGGTCCAAGGACTATAGCTTGTCAATTTCTGGTCAAGATTATTGTCTTCCATCCCTTTCCTTATTGTATTATATTATGAGCATTATATATTGGGACATAGCACCCCATTCATAACATGCTATTTGGAAGCTGTACTGCAAAATGCTGGTGCCCCAGAGACTTTGGGTTGTAGATCCTCAAAAAATTGCTCTGTGTTTGACCCCTGAACCATGTCTGTAGGCAGGATGCACCACCTCTCCCACAGAGTGGCTCAAGGGGGCTGAAGGGTACCATATGGGCGATGTTTTTGTTTGGGCATGGTGGTGTGGTTGGTGGCCGGGAGTGCTGACACAAGAGGATCACAAGTTCAAAGCCAGCCTCAGCAACTTAGCAAGACCCTGTCTCAAAATAAAAAATAAAACAAAAAGATGAATTAGGATGTTGCTAGTTGTTAAGTGCTTCTGGGCTCAATTCCTGAAATAAATGTGTAAATAAGTAAATTTTTTAAAAATAAAAAAATCAATTGAGGTCTTAATGGGATGCTAAATGATTTTATATCTAGGGAGTGAATGATGAATTAACCACACAAAAGCATTGTTGCTGCTCAGAGAATTTATTTATTGAAGTTAATAACATGTAACATGCCCATAGTATCTCCAAGGCACTATTCTAAAGGCTTGCTGATGAGTTCATAAAGAAAAACACCTCCTAATGCCTTACCTTTATGGAGCTTAATTTCTGTCATGGTCAAGAATTATAGGTCAATAATGAATTTAACAAATTGAGTAGATGACAGGAGATAGAAATACTATGGAAAAATAATAATTGGACAGATACTATAAGGGAGACTTGAAACTGAAGGCAAGCTATCAGTTTAAATCCTGCCCATTAAACATGTGTGTCTTGCTGCCTCTGGAGTTAAATACTTTGAATTCCCAGGTTATTTCTGGGTCATATCAGGCCACTGTTAGCACAGAGTCCACTCCTGAACATGAAAAACAAGAGATTTAACTTAATGGTAGTATCATTTCTTTTCTATAATAGACAGCTTTAGCATGTTTTTGCATTGATGAGGACTTTTCCTAAAGTGGGTTCATTGTCCCAAGTGAACTATGCAGTATCTTAATGACATTTACCTTAAAAACCATACTTAATATATTGTTTGGGCTCATTAGACTCTGAACCAGGCCCTTTACTGCCCATAGAAATAAAGACCAACAGGAAACAACGGGTTTTGCTTTTACAATATGTGCACTGGGGTCATAGAAACTGCTCTCCAAATATAGCAGGACTGAACGCTCTCTACTATGACCACGTCGACGATGTCATTTGGTTGAGGCATGTATCCGGCAGGAAGCTTCAGAGAATCCAAGGTGAAAAAGATGGTGTCGGCCACCACACCATGTCGCCCATGTACGCTGCTAATGCAGACCTGTGATGAGAAATGATGGGAATGGTTGTGTAAAAGCACAGTCCATCCTCACCAGCTCTGCACCTCCTCACTCTGCCTCTAACCTGCGGGTCAACTCCAACCCTGGCACTGATTTCCCAACCTGCCTGGCACACTGGCAATGCCAGGGGTGCTTTTAAAACACACCAGTGCCGAGGTCCCACCTCATGCCAATTAAATTGGAATCTCTGGGGATGGTCCTTGTGTCTCTGATGAGAGACCTTGGGAGACCTTGAGCTAAATATTACCCACAATGGCCATTAACCTCTATAGTTAAAGTTGAAAGAGTAAACAGGATTGAGTAAAAAAGGTTTGTGGTGGTAAGCAGACCATAACTTTTTTTTGACGAATTTTAAAATTTTATTCATTTATTGGTGTGTGGTGCTGAGAATCGAACCCAGTGCCTCACGCATGCTAGGCAAGTGCTCTACCACTGAGCCACAATCCCAGCCCAGACCATAACTTTATCTACTTTCTCAGCCACATTCCAAGTTCCTCCCTAAAATTTTACTATTGCACAAAATGAATTTAATTTATCAACTAATTTTCAGTTTCCATTAACCAAATCATAACCAGCTCTTATTGGTGATCTCAAGCCCCACTCCACTCTTTTCCAGCAATTCCCAGCAACACAATATTTCTATTTTTGTTGCACTTGGAATATTTTAATACCTCCCAAATAAACAACATCATTTAGATCATAATTATATGTGTGTTCTACATTATTCTCTATTTTCTTTCACAAGTGCAGCCTTTTCTTTTCTTTTGTTTTTATGTTTTTTTTTTTTTTTTTTTTTTTTTTAGTTTTCAGTGGACACAGCATCTTTGTTTGTATGTGGTGCTGAGGATCGAACCCGGGCCGCACGCATGCCAGGCAAACGCGCTACCGCTTGAGCCACATCTCCAGCCCCATGCAGCCTTTTCAATAAGAAAATAGGCTCCTTTTTGGCAAGGAGTATATTTTATTTTAGGTTTTCCCACATATCTAATAGAATTCTGGGCAGCAGAAATTATCACTAAAGAAGGATAAGCAGAAACATAAGGAAAAGTACAACATGCAAACATACTACCTTGTTCACATGTTTGTGTCTCAGAGGCTTCACTGAGAGGGCTTTCCTGCTCTTTGTGTCTGGATGGATGGCAAATTCAACTTCTACTCGGTCACCCTTATATGGCTCAAAATCTAAAACAGCCACAGTGAGAAATCAAGTTAGAATAGCTTTTATTTTTGGTAATGTTACACTTTACAGTAATTTTGAAACTGCAATACCCTAAAATAGTTTCTATTTCATCTAAGGGACATTTTGAAATGAACCTCAAACCACTAACTTCTAATCTTCCAATCAAAAGGGAAGTTTTTAATCCTTCAGATGTTGATTTAACGAAGTCAAATGAGAAGAGGTGTCAACTGTGCATCTAAATCAATCTCTGGGCTGTGGTTCTTGAGATATCACATGAGTACTATAATCATAGTAGTACTTACCATATAGTTGCAGGGACAATGAATAAATATATATAAAACTCATACAATGGTGCCTGGCACCTAATCAGCACCAAATAAATGATGATTGTGACTTGTAATAGCATTAGCCATAGCATATATTGCTATAGAAACAATTTTATCAGGTGTTTTGGACAGATAAACATTATATACTTTATATCTTACAGTTACAAACAAATGTATACATATGTGTACAATAAATTGAGAGTCACAAGGTAAGAAGGATCAGGGAGGATTTCGAGCAAATATAATTCTCTGGGGCTGCGTTGTGGCTCATTGGTGGAGCACTTGCCTAGCATGTGTAAGGGCCTGGGTTCTAACCTCAGTACCACATAAAATAAGTGAATAAAAATAAACCATAGTAGCTGTAATAAAGTTATTAAAAAATAATTCTCAAACACTGGCTACCAGAAATGTAAATTGGTATAACCACTTCAGAAAACTGGCAATTATCAACTAAAGTTAAACATTTCTGAACTTTATGACTCAGCATTTCCTAGTTCTTTGTAGTCTTTTCTCATTTTTCCACAATTTCCATTATGACTAAATTTTAGAATGCCCCATGACATGCATTAGACCTCTTCCCTTTTGTTCTCTTTTATTCTTATCTCTTCACATTCCTTTTTGTGTGGCTTTATAGGATATCTTTGACTGATAGCTCCAAAATGCACATGCCCGAAGTGCTAATCAACCTGTTTCATACATCCAATTCTTACTCAAATCATTATGTCTGAAGCTAAATCCTTGCTAGTCTAGTCATATACCTAATTTTGCTCCTCAACCTCTCCATACCTCAGAAATGGAAACTCTTCCCTTAGCATAACTCAAACTTAAACATTTAAAGTAAATTGTGATTTATCTTTTCTTCATACCAAGTGTCTGATGATTCATCAGCTAATACTTTCACCTCTATTCTAAAAATCTTTTCCAAATTAAATCAATCCTTAGAGCCTCAACTATTACTTACCTTGTCCAAATACCCATTATGACTCACCAGGACTATTGTGATAGACTCCTAACTTGTCTTCTCAAAGATATCTTTGTCCCATAGAGACTATTCTGAACACCACAGTCAGGATAAACATCTTAAAATATAATTCACCAAATATCACAATGTCAAATTGAATTAGCTTTGATCTATATCAGTTGCCATACTTGGGTGAAAAAAATATAGCCCAGAGAGGCCTCCATATATAGTAAACTGCAACCTCACTTGATGTGTAGACAAGTAGTAACTTAACAGAATATACCTTGGTTACCAAGCAACTGAACCTCAAACCAATCACAGCAACTTTAGCCTCAGCCAATCCCAGGACAAAGGCTGCCAAATTATGCCCAAATAAGGACAACATTGAATTTTACCAGTCAGGTCATCTCTGGACTCATTCCTTTCTTTTTTCATTTTCTTCTGTTTTTTAGAATAAATACATCTTATCATATTGGAAATAGAGTCATTCTGAGTTATCATTAGTCCAGAATGCTGCATGGTTTGAGAATATTTCTCTTGCTCAAGTAAACTATTAAATTTAACTGATATTAGGGTTTTTTCCAACAGTATTGCTTATAACCTCACTAAAAGTCAAATCCTTACAATGACCTTCAAATCCCTATGTGGCTCATACTCTTATTCCAATCAGATTTCAGGCATACTTGAGCCTCTGAAGGACTGCTGTCTATAAATCAGCCCACTGTCTTACCATGGGAATGATTTTTTTTTTTTGGTGGGGGGTAAATGGTTCCTTTTCATTTTCATTAGAGTTGTATGGAAAGTAGGCTGTGCCCTGCGGTGAGTTACTCCATGATGACTTGAACAATTTTCAGACTGTGCCTAACCCTGAGTTACTCCATTTTATAAAGTAGTAGTTTGCCATGAGTTACTCCATTTTGAGTACAAGTGCTAAGGCAGAATGACTCTATACCATGTTTGTACAAGTAAACAACCACCCTCTGCCCAGCACAATCATAAGGCATAGATTGATAAATAACTTATTCATGCCAACTCATCAAACTAAATCAGGAGCATCCACACATGTGGATAACCCAAATCATATTCCAGATGCCAGACACATGAGCTTATCCACTTCACCAGATGTAACCCACTCACCTAAGACCTATAAAAGGAAAAGTCCCCCATGACTGAACATAGTGGCATCCTGATCCTATGGATTTTCCTTGCCCAGGAAATTGCCACAGTGATGAACTTCTGATTTTCTGTCCCTGGACTTCAGCTTCGCATGGTTTCTCTTGCCCTTGATGATGATGCATGGCCTACTCTAAGCTGACACTTTGAAGCTGCTGTTTGGACTCTCACCTTAACAACTTTGTGGAACTGGTTCATTAAAACCCTTATCTGACCAGTTACAGTGACTCTTGCACTCATATCTGCTCTCTGTCTTTGCTCTTGAAACAGCATCCTATAACCCTGAGGCTGTCTTAACTCTTTCTTAATCTTTCTGTGATCCATGTATATCACTTTCTGAAGTGTGACTTGAGTTTTTATAGACATTGGAAATTAAGATTGAAATGGATTAAAAGAATTTGTGATTATCCAGCTTATGACTGTCAGGTGTTCCACAAGAATTCAGTGAATTGGCACTGCTGAATATATTGCACACTATATATTCATAATGTAGCCTGTGAATTTGTTGTTACTCTATAAATTATGACATTGTGCAAAAACCACAAACATGTTTGGTCTATACTGATGACACAGCTCACTCAGAACAGTTGGAAAATTAGTAAAATCAGTTGGAAATATTTTAGGTCTCTACTAAAATTTTACCTTTTCAGTAACTGAAATTTCAACCCATTGCTCCTTAGATTTCTATTGTTCCTTAAAGTATGACTCAGCAGTTTTAGTTCTAGTTTTAAGTATATTAGCTACATGACAAAGCCATAGGTCCACAAACAGATTTGTACAAAGAGGTTTTGGTGGGATTTTTTCAGAATAGCTAAAAGATACTATCAGCCACATGACTTTCAATAGAACAATTGAGAAACCCATGCATTAAATATAACAGAATGGACCTATAGACACATATAAAAACATAGATGAGTCTGAAAACATTATTCTTAATGCAAAATGTCTTACATAATATGATTTCATTTCATAAAATTCTCAAACAGGAAAATTAAACCTATGGTAGATAAAATATAGAATGATGTTTCCCTGGGAGTGGGAATAAGGATTGACTATGGAAGAGTATGAGGGTAATATTTCATTACAAGCACTTGTTAAAACCCAAAGACACTCAAAACAACAACAACAACAACAAAACTAAAACAAATGTTGAACTTGAGTTGTTGATACACATACTAGAATTCATAGTACACAATATAAATGTATCTAACTTTCAACAACATAAAAAATATAACATAGATTGGTGAATAGATGGGATGATGAATACATGGATAGATATGTGAAAAATGTGATAAACAAGTATAATAAAATGTTACTGACAGAATTCAGGTGGCGATTATATGGTTATTCACTGTGAAAATATTTCAAATTTGATGTATATTTAAAAACTTTCTTTTTTTTTTTTTTGGCACATAATTTTTTTTTTTTAAACAACCACAAAGAAACAAGTCAGAAGAGATCTTATGTTAGGTTGATTTATAAGCGCTGCTCTGGACAGTTACAGTTTGTTTACAACAAGAAGTTATCTAATTCTAACATACTGTACACGGCAATTAGAAGTTGTCATGGCAAGAGAAAACCACAGCTGGCCTGCTGTGGCCAGCACAAAAACCAGGGAACAGTAGGGGAAATGGAGAGGGGGCTTGTTTATTATAAAAGAAAAAAGGAATAACTCCTTAGGAATCTTAAGAAAGGAATATTCTGCACTGGGAGGAAAGACACTAGGATACAACATTACAAGTATTTTCACTCCAGCCCTGTCCCCAACTCCTCCAAGAGGAGAGTGGAAAGAGATGGTTGAAGCAGACAATTTTGAAAAATTAGACTTAGAAATCCTACAAATTTGATTAAAATCTAAACTTCTGTTTTGCTTTTAAAAAATTTAATGTATCAAAAGGCCTGCTTTAGTGACATGCTAGTTTCACCAAAAAATAACCCAATGCTTTCTGCAGGAACGCTCTCATGTGGGCCAGCCAACTCGCTCCCAGAAACCCATGGACAATTATGCGGGTCTTAAACCTCGCCACTGGGCTCAGGTGACCACCAGTAATGTCATTCACCTGGCAGCCGTCCAGGGTCCACCTCCTTAAGAAGGGTGAACAGGGCAGGGCAACCCTTAAGTGATAATGAAGACTAAGCGCCCCTAGTAACCAACTTTCCCAGTACCACACTCCCCACCCCTGCTCCAAAGGATCTCTTTAATTTCTAAACCAAAGTATTTGCTTCAAATTTAGCACCCAGTGACCAGGATGGTTTCCTCCCTTAGAAAAACACATACCCACACACCCATAATTTTTTTGTTTTTATATTTAAATATAAAAATACTACTCTGCTTTGTGTTATAAATGAAGGACCAAGCACTAAGATCTTTTTCTTTAAGACAGGGCTTTCTATCAGTTTACCCAGCTTTGTGTCCACGGAAGGGAATGCAGCCCCAAGCAAGGGAAGTGCTGCAGTAGGAGACCAGGGCATTTCCCTCGCTGAGGGCCACCCCACCTTCTCTATAGTTATAGCTTAAGAAATAGAGCTTTCCACACAAAGGGGAATTCTAACCTAACCTCACCAGGCCTCCTCTTTCAGCAACCTTGAAGAAAATGTACCTCCCTGCTCCCCCAGAACATGCTGCATCCCACAGCCATGCCTGATAGGCACCCCTTCCCATTAGCGCATTAAAAAAAAGCCTCACTGTCAAGAAAAGGGGGCTGGGGGTGAAGAGATTAAAAACGTAACACCTCTATCCTGGCCAAAGGAAGGAAGATTAACTGGGCATGAGGAATAAAAAAAGACCTTGATATTCCACCCTTTGAGTTACAATCGGGACAAGCGGGACAACACAGAGGGTGAAGAGTTGGAGTGGGAGGCAGAACTAGGAGGGGCTTGACGGCTGAGGTCTAGTCCATTTAGTTTTTGTATTGGAAGGGTTCATCTCCGGTTTCATTGAGAAGACACGTGCGGATGAGGGCTTCTGTCACTGAATAGGGGTCACAGTTGGCAGAGGGGCGACGGTCTTCAAAGTAACCCCTCCTCTCCTGGCCGACAGTCCGGGGAATGCGGATGCTGGCACTACGGTTGGCCACGCCAGCAGAAAAGTCGTTGATGTTGGAGGTTTCGTGGAATCCAGTTAGGCGCCGGGCATTGTCCAGGCCCCCCTTGGGATCATAGGCACGAATGTGGTACTGGTGCCGCTTGCTTAGTTTCTCAATGGCCTCCTCAATGTACTTCAGACCATTCTCCTCCCTCATGGCCTTGGTACTAAAGTTGGTGTGGCAGCCGGCACCATTCCAGTTTCCAGGAATGGGCTTGGGATCAAAGGTAGCTATCACTCCAAAGTCTTCACAAACGAGATGCAAGATGAAACGGGCCACCCAGAGATGATCTCCCATGTGGATTCCTTCACAAGGTCCTATTTGGAATTCCCACTGGGCAGGCATGACCTCAGCATTTGTCCCGGTAATCATGACTCCAGCATACAAGCAGGCCCGGTAATGAGCTTCCACAATGTCCCTGCCATAGGCTTTGTCTGCTCCCACGCCACAGTAATATGGACCTTGGGGACCAGGAAAGCCATTAGAAGGCCAACCGAAGGGATGACCATCTGTGCCCATGAGAGTGTATTCCTGTTCCATTCCAAACCAGGGATGCTGGTTGCTCACCATTTCCATTATCCGTTTACAGGTGTGCCTTAAATTGGTCTCTGCAGGTTTTCGGTTGTACTTGAAAACTTCACAGAATACCAGCTTGTTGGGATCCTTGCGGAAGGGGTCCCGAAACATGGCAGCAGGTACAAGATACATGTCACTATTGGAGCCTTCAGACTGAAAAGTACTAGAGCCATCAAAATTCCACTCAGGCAACTCTTCTACACTCTTGGGCTCAGAGTCCAGGGTGCGAGTCTTGCAGCGAAGTCCTTCTCCAGTACCATCAATCCAGATATACATAGCTTGGACTTTCTCACCCTGAGGCAGGGACATATACACCTGCTTGATGCCTTTGTTCAAGTGGGAACTTGCTGAGGTGGCCATGATGGAAGATGTTCTGGGCGGCGAGCAGGTGGCGGGCGGGCGGGCGGGCCGTGAGAGCGAGGTGAGGAGAGAGGAGAGGAGTTCGCCGGGGCGCTCAGCAGCTCTGCTCTTCTCCCATTCTCGGCTCTCTAAAAACTTTCTTAATAAAAAGAATTTATCCAGGACAGGGAACATCTATTTACTTTCCATTTTCATTAGAGTTGTGTGGAAAGTAGGCTGTGCCCTACTTTTTTTTACTGTCACAGATAACAGAAATCTCACTAATATGGTAAAATCTGAAATACAATCATGAGTAATATGTCTCTCATGTCCATATTCATTTCAGATACAAGGTAGCTAACACCCACCTTCTAAGGAGCACATAAAATATGCTTGATCATAAAACAGTGTCCTTAGACATGAGTGACTATGGAAAGCTAACTCCAACATCTCACAAAGTGATGAGAGGTATCAGAGGCTCCTGGCCCAGCCAGCCCCTTACTAGACCACTCTTCACTCCATGGTCTATGCCATGGCCTTAAAAAGGCAAGATTTTTGTCAGATCATCAAGCTGGCAGGATCACTGGGTTATTTGGGATACTGCAGGTTAGGTTTACATGAAACACTTAAGGGAAAGAACAGTGTAGATGTCTTAATACATAGATATCAGTCCTAATGCTCTTACTAGGGTGTAAATTTATAACTATTTCTTTATTTAATAATTTGGCAACCTTCCTGTTGTGGTTCGGATACTAGGTATCCCCCCAAAGCTCCTGTGTTAACAAAGGGACATGCAGAGGTAAAATGATCAGAATATAAGAGCTATAACCTAATCAGTTCACTCTAGTTTGAATGGAGTGGCTGGTAACTGTAGGCAGGTGGGGTATGGCTGGAGGAGGTAGGTCACTAGGAGCATGTCCTAGAAGCATGTATCTGCCCTGCAACCTCTTTCCATATCATTCTCTGCCTTCCAGCTGTCCTGAGGAAAGCATCTTCCTCCTGCCATGCCCTTCTCACATGATGTTCTGCCTCACTTTAGGCACAAATTAATAGAGTGAGTTGACCATGAACTGAAACTCTCTGAAACTATGAGCCAAAATAAACTCCCTTCTCTAAGATGTTGTTGTCAGGTATTTTGGTCATAGTGATGTCAAGCTAACACACTTCCTTTAAGTTTTCAATAAAACCTTTTGGCAACAATGAGCTTAAAAAAAGTGCATGCCTAGGGAAAATGAGTAATTAATTGGCTTTCCAAAGAAGTTGATGAATACATGGCTTGTGCAATACATCTGTGTTATGGGATTAATGTTTGTGTTTCCCCTCATCCCCAAATTCATATGTTGGAGCACTGAGCCCTGGTGTGGTTGTTTTTGGAGACAGAGACCCTAAGGAAGTAACTAAGCTTAAGTGAGATCATAAGGATGGACCCCGAATTGGGACTAGTGTCCCTATGAGAAGAGATACCAGAGAACTTGTTCCTTCTTTTTCTCTATGTATGCATGCACTGAGGAAAGTCATGTGAGGACATAGTAAAAAGGCAGCTATCTGCAATCCTGGAAGAGAGCCTTCACCAGAAACAAAACCCATGGTAGTCTATTCTTGAAATTCTAGCCTTCAGAACACTGAGAAAATAAATTTCTGTTAAGCCCAGTTGATGGTCTTATGTTATGGAAGCCCAAGCAGATTAAGATAATCTGTCAACATTTCTCCTCTACTGTGAAGGTTGTAGTGATATCACTAAACCACAGGAAAAGCAGAGGACCCAAATGTGCTGAAGCATTTACTTCATAACTTATTAAATATTTTAAGAACATCATGCCCAAAGACAACAAGTTATCATGAGAAACTACAAAAAAGTACATTTATATATAATTCTATGATCCATGACTTTTAAAGTCTGCTATAACATAATTTCAACAATTTTATTCCAATATTTCTTAGGTACATTAGAAAAAAAATGAAGCAACAGCTGTTACTAGGTTAGCTCCACTAGAAGAATTCACAAAGAGTTATATGATGGCAGATGTTTTAAAAAGGAAAAAGAGTTAGGTAAATTCCAGTAATGGAAGTTTTTTTCTGGCAGAAGTGAAATATATGACATTACTAAGAATGCTATTGTAAATTCAGTTAAAAAGTCCTATAGTGGAGGTAAAATTGTTTTTGTACTGCTAATGCAAATACAAATTTGGAAAAAGGCATCATAGTAAACCACGTGGTTCTTAGGAATTAAGAAATTGATAGAGCAGAAATGTACTTAGAATTGGTTGTGGTACAAACATAATTCATTACTTCATGCAAACATACTATGTATGGCATTCAACTAATTGAAACTGAAGGTATAGTAATCAAAATGTACAAAATGAGTGTTCATGTATTTTATATATTCAAAATAACTGAACTACAAATCTTTTGGGGCTGAATACAAAAGTCCTCATGCATGCTAGGAAAACACTCTACCACTGAGCTACATCCCTAGCCCAGATTTCAAGCATGCTTGATCTTCTAAAGGACTACTGTGTAAGTAAGCCCAACTGTCCTACTGTGCAAGTGTTTTTTGTTTTGAAACGAGTCCTTTCAAATCAGTAAAATCAGTTGGAAATCTTCAACTGAAAATTCAACAAACAGCATCAGAATTCAGTTTTAAAGTCTTTGGAGAATTATAATTATGGATATGAAATTTCCAAAGAGAAAAATGTTGCAATTTATCTATAAAAAATGGAGGTTGTGGGGCTAGGACTGTAGCTCATTGGTAGAACGCTTGTACAGCATGTGTGAGGCACTGGGTTCAATCTTCAGCACCACAAAAAAGTGGATAAAATAAAGGTATTGTGTCCATCTATAATGATAATAAAATTTTTTAAAAAATGGAGATTGTGAAAAAATATATATATCACAGCTCAAATTGTTTACAAATTTGAAATTAGATGGTTATATATTTATGACCCCAGGCTTTTAATTCAGGACACATGCCACATAAGAATAGAACAGTGTGGTAAGACTCTCTTAATGTAGCTCTTATTTGTCATTGGAAAATATAATTTTTCATTTATATTGTATAACAAAATTGAAGGAAATTAAGGATAGCAGTGAATTTGTTGTTGTATCTAAAATTGGCAAAATATTTAAAAGTTCTAAAATTTCCATTAACATATACAAATACCTTTTCTTTCAGAAGCAATTTCAGTTTTGAAAAATGTAAAAATAATACTAGTTTTTAACTTGTTCTTTCTAGATATACATGAGAGTAGAGTGTATTTTGATATATTATACATAGGTAGAATGAGTAAAACTTGTTCCAATTAGGATTCCATTATTGTGGATGTACATGATGTGGATTCACATTAGTCATGTATTTATATATGAGGACAGGAATGATATGTCAGATTCATTCTACTGTCTCTCCTATTACCATCCCCACATCCTTCCCTTCATTCCCCTTTGTCTAGTCCAATGAACTTCTAATCTTCCCCTCCCTTGTTGTGGGTTAGCATCCACATATCAGAGAGAAATCCATATGCAGTAGAATGAAATTGAACTCCTATCTCTCACCCTGCACAAAGCTCAACTCAAAGTGGATCAAGAACCTAGGAATTAGACCAGAGACTCTTTGCCTACTAGAAGAAAAAGAAGGCCCAACTCTCCAGCATGTCAACTTAGGAACCGACTTCCTCAATAAGACTCCTAAACCCCAAGAAATAAAATCAATAATCAATAAATGGGATGGTCTCAAACTAAGCAATACTATTTTAAAGGTCCAAACATCAAACCAATCTGTCCAGGTATAAATATGTTAAAGCCTGATTTAATTAAAGTCACCTGTAAAACTCTCTTTAGTCTAAAAGATGACTCAGGTTGGACAATGGAGATCATGGCCACCTCAAGCATATCTGTAGCTACAGGAGGGGTTGTTCAAGAGAAGCTATGAACTTTGGTAGAAGAATAAAGACATTGCCAACATGCAGCCTGGCAATGAGGTAGCTAAGGGAATTAATATCCCAACATCTCCCTGCCTAGTCCAGTCTCCTACTTGTGCTTCCCATTAGCTAAATACAACCACACAATTATTGTCAGTAAAGGGCATATCAAAACAGAAAATCTACCTCTGGACTGAGTAAGATGCTAAACAATTAGTTAGGCAACCCATGACCCAAGGGAAAGTCCAAAAAGCAATAAGAAAACTGCATGGAATTTCCTTTTATTCTTTCTAGTGAGTACTTGAGATAGTTTGTTCTGGAAAGCAAAGAAATAACCATATTTATGACCCCAGGATTTTAATTCAGGACACATGTCACATAAGAATAGGCAGATGTCATAGAACTATATTAGTGCCTAACCTGAAAAATAAAGGGGGAGAAAATAGCACATTGTCTAAATGGTCTGTCATGGTTTGAATATGAGGAGTCCTGTCAAAGCTCCTCTGTTAATGCAAGAATAATAAGAGGTGAATGATTAGATTATGAGAGCTATGACTTAACTAGTTCATTGTAGTTTGAATAGACCAAGTGGATAGTAACTGTAGGCAGGTGAGGCATGGCTGAAGGAAGTGGGTCACTGGGATCTGTGCCTGCCCCAACCCTGCCATTTTCTCTGCCTTTTGGCCACCATGAGCTGAGCAGTTTTCCTACCACAATGATGTTCTGCCTCACCTCAGTCCCAGAAAGTGGAGCTGGTGAACCATGGACTGAACACTCTAAAACTGTGAGTCAAAATTAATCTTTGCTCCTCTAAGTTGTTATTGTTAGGCATTTTGGTCACAGAGATACAATGCTGATTGTCACATGGTCCTTCTAACCCCACCTTTTAGTCTAATTGACTTATTTCATTTTAGCATTCTTCATCAAAATGCTTAAATATTTTATTGTATATTAATATATAAAAATAGTCTGAAATCCATTACTGGTGTTAAGCATTTCCATGAATAATGTTCATGGACCCAAGACCTTAACTCTAGTCTGAAATATGGAGCTGGTGATCATCACCATTTTGAGCAGGCAAAACCAGTGGGATCATGGGCTATGAAGCAACAATTGGAGGCCTCTTCTGTTAATGCACAAATATCAAATGCTCTCAATCCCTCTCTCTCATACTCCTGTTATACACAGTCTGCAAATACCCCACTCATTCTTCAACCTACTTACAATTGGTTTTATTAGTCTATACCTTCCTATTGGAGCTGACTGCATCTAGGTTACCTGAGACAGTTCTTCCTTTATTTTTTTAAGTAAATGACATTTTTTATTATATAACTTATTAAAAGGGGATATGTTGATAACTTATAACTAAGTACATGTATGAAGATACAAATGGTGTGAATATACTTTGTATACAACCAGAAAAAGAAAAAAAGAACAGATATGTACAAAGGCAGATACCAATCAAATTATGTATATTTTCAATTGATTTCTAAGGAAGCAATATGGTTTTGAAGTTATTAGTATTATACTGCATTACCAAACAATAACTAAATACATTTGCAGAATAAATATTAAAGTAATGCAGTATTATATGACATGAGTGACATTCTTTTATAACTTGCTGAGAAGGTTCTTAACAGGATTCAAACTGAGTGTGTAAATTATGTAATTAACACAAGATCAATTTTTACCTGGATCCTACAAAGAAAACTGACATTGGCATTGACAATTATCTTCTCATATCATCCCTCATTCAAGGCATGCCATACATACTCACCACACTCCAGTCATCCTGTCCTGTCCTTCCTTGTGTTCCTAGGTCATGTGAAGATTTTTCTACTGCAAGACTTTTTTTTTTGGTACTGGAGACTGAACTCAGGGGTACTTGACCCCTGAGCCACATCCCCAGCCCTGTTTTGTATTTTATTTAGAGACAGGGTCTCACTGAGTTGCTTAGTGCCTTGCTTTTGCTGAGGCTGGCTTTGAACTCATAATCCTCCTGCCTCAGCCTCCTGAGCTGCTTAGATTATAGGTGTTGTTGTGCCACTGTATCCAGCTTCTACCTCAAGACTTTTACATGAGCTCTTCGTTGGTTTGGAATATTTTCCAGCTGGCTCCTTCTTACCCTTCAGGTCTCTGCTCAAGTGTCACCTCCTCTGAAAGGCCTTCTCTGATCTGCTATCCATAGTAAATCCCTCCCCATCCCCATTTTACTATCACAGTACTTTGTTCAATCCTGAAGAGCAGAAAACAATCTATAACTTTTGTTGGGGCATGGGCAGGAGTGGGGGAACTTTACTTGATGATTCTCTATATTCTACCTCTTTAGAATGCAAATGTTATGAAAACAGTATCTGGAACAAAGTAAGAAATTCAAATATCTGCCCAATAAACAATAAGGAATCGACTTATATTGGCTCTCCATGATGTGGGACAAAAACTATTAAAACTTTTTCTGTTTTCCTTCTTTTAGATTACCATTAATTTTTTTTTTGTTTTTGTTTTTAGCTGTTGATAGACCTTTATTTAATTATTTATATGTGGTGCTGAGAATCGAACCCAGTGCCTCATACATGCCAGGCAAGTGCTCTACCACTGAGCCACAATCCAAGCTCCTAGATTCCCATTATTTTTAAAATTGCATTTTCTTATGCTATTTTCACTGGGTTTCGTAATCAGATTAATAGCAGCTCTTCTGATCATTGTATGCATGACTGGCTGGGGGCTCAGGACTTTTTATTCTCAGTGCTGGGATGGGCAGGCCTGCTTTTTTGGCCACCCTCTGTCTAACCTATTCAGGTCTATTACTTTGATTGACTGAACTGATTTTGTGGCAGTAAATACCTCCACCTATGCCTACAACCCCATCCTTTCTTTATGCCTCATGGACCTTGTTCCCTTAGTTATTCCTCCTCTCTTTTGCACCTTTGATCATCCCCTTGGCATGACAAACATGTTCATGTCTTTCCCATCTTGAGAATTCTCCTAGTGAGGCTACCATTGATGGTACCTTTCTGTTGGCATGGTTACAGAAACCAAGAAATAGCCTTTGGAGCTTAGCAATTACATAGGCCTTTCCTTACAGAACAGATGATTTCTGACTATACAGGTCATAAAATTCTAGCCGCCACAATCAATCATCCTTGTAGACTTCCTGGGCTAACAACTAAGATGAAGTTCTGGCTTTTACATTCCAAGAAAAATAGAACAGAAAGCTGCTTGGTGTAGCTGAGACAATGTCCCCCTTTGTACCAAAATTAAATGGCAGATGATTAGGTCTAAACAGGTATACATTTTGTGCTTCTATTTGTTTTTCAAAATCTGTCCTGGCAGGGGATTCCAGAGGTATTGAGTCCAGCTTGGACAGCACCTAACCCAGGAAACCTTCCCCAGTTCTCCCAACTGCAGTCAGTCATGGTTACTGTGCTGCTCATTAATGCTATTCTCATCACCTCCTTTTAATGGATCCACATGCTTACTGTTCCCACTTGAACTATGAGCTTTTCACACACAGGGCTTAATAAAATCTGCCTTTTCTTTTTCTTTCTTTCTTTCTTTGTTTTCCTTTGGTGCCAAAGATCAAACCCCACTGAGTTACATCTCCAGTCCAATAAAGTCTGCTTTATTTTGGTCCCCTCAAATTCTAGAACTCTTTCCAGAACTAAATTAAACTCAAATTAAACTAAAAAATTAACAAATCATTAATTTATTCATTAAACAACTAAATGCTAAATCCAATAATTATAGATAGAATTAATAAAGGTACAAGGCTAGCTCTAAACATTTTTAAAAGCATTTAAAGTATTTAAAAATAGTATCCCTGCATACTTACAATACTTTGTTAGATAGAAATTCAATATCTATGTAAACAAAAATCACATAAATATTAGTAACTGCATTCAATAAATAAAAATGCAAAAGATGATGGTATGGAGTTTTTTAAAAATCATATATCTGTCCCTTGCTACACATTATTTCCAAACTCCAAAGATTTACCTCAAACATTGAAGTGATAGGAGCCATGAATATTGGAAAAGTATTTCTTTTTTTATATGTTTATATCTTAGTTGTAGGTGGACACAATATCTTCATTTTACATTTATGTGGTGCTGAGGATCGAACCCAGTGCCTTCTGCATGCTAGGCGAGCACTCTACCACTGAGCCACAACCCCAGCCCTGGAAAAGTATTTCTAATATTAAAATATTCTCATCAAATAAGCATGTTCCAAATTTGACCCTGGAAATAATGTCTTTAACCATCTTCAAAAACTTGAAAATGGTAAAACCTAATTTTCACTTCTAAAAATAAAAAAATTATACCTTTACAGAAAACATCTAAGGAGAAGTAAATTGTGTGATTAATGTAGTCAGCACCACCCATTAGAGTGGTAATACAGCCAAATGAAACTTGTTTACAGGAGTCTGGTAGTCCATCAATATGACAATTATCAGAGAAAGCATCCATCTGTAAAGTAAAAAAAAACCAGTTACTTCAAACATAACACAATTTTAAAAGCTAAAAATATGTGCTTAAATCAATGAAGTTCAAGAAATAGTTTTTGAAAAATTATAACATTGATGAATATATTTAAGTTGACAAGCACATTATAGACATGAGTTGATAAAATAATGCCCAATAATCTATCTTTTTTCCTGTATTCTTTAGAGAAGCTTAGGAAAATTGAGCAAAAGGTACAAAAGTTAGTTCCTACATACTCCCTCTAATCAACCCTAAGTTTCTCCCATTATTATCATCTTGGATTGGTATGCTACCTTGATTACAAATGATAAACCTATATCAGCACTTTATAAAGTCCATAGCTTACATAAGGGTTCATGCTTTGGGTGGTACATATATTTTTTAAAAAATATTTTTTAGTTGTAGATGGACATAATATCTTTTTATTTTTTTTATGTGGTGCTAAGGATCAAACCCAGTACTTCATACATGTGAGGCAAGTGCTTTATCACTGAGCTACAACCCCAGCCCAGTCATATATTTTTAAATTGTGTTTTAAAATGTTATTTACATATCCACTATTTATTTAACACGCTAATAACATAAGATTCAAAACAAAATATGTACTGTTTCTACTCATTAGGAATTAACAAAGGGGGATAAAAGACAAAAATAACAAATTCAAAGTAATAGTTGGTAAAAAAACAAATTCAAAAATTGGTTTCTGGGAATTTTCAGGAGGAAGAGAATTTCAAATGAAGATTATAGGAAATTACTTGAAGGAAGTGATTTTGACCTGGGCTGTGAGAGGGGAGAAAGATTTTACTTGATAAGTTGAGGTTGGAAATGGGGACAGAGACAGGGAAGAGAGAAAAAACAAGTCAGGGAAAACAGGGAGAAAACCCATAAAATTCCAGGTAAAGTTGGGCAGGGGATTCTATAAAAGAGATGTCAAGGGAGCTGGGGCTGTGGCTCAGTGGTAGAGCACTTGCCTAGCATGTGTGAGGCACTGAGTTTGATGCACAGCACCACATAAAAATAAATGAACAAAATAAAGGTCCATCAATGTCTTAAAAAATTTAAAAAAAGAGAAGTCAAATTAAGACCTTATCTAAAATAGCCTTTCAAACCTTATTTATTGGGATTTTAATTATCTTTATTTTATATTTTATTTTTCTAATTACACAAATAATTCATGTTCATAATGTAAAATGTAAAAAAGACAGAAAAGCAAAAGTCATTTACACATAACCAATAAATTTACTACTTATCTAAAGATAACCAATGACCACATTTTGATTCCTACCTTGTACCAACCAAATGTTCTGACTATGCATAAACAAATATTAAACACTTTTTTTGTACTAGGGACTGAACCCAGGGGCACTTTACCACTGAGTCACATCCCCAGCCCTTTTATAAAATTTTTCATTTTGAGACAGGTTCTCAGTAACTTGCTCAGGGCCCTGATGAATCGCTAAGGCTGACCTTGAATACATGATCCTCCTGCCTAGCCTGCTGAGCCACTGGGGATTCTTCTTTTTAAATACTACCAATTATTGAACTTCACTCACTTGTTTTTCTTAGCTAGCAAAGCCCCAGTCCCAGAAAGGGCCAACCACCCAGCTATTTTACTTTACTCCAACAGTGGAACACTGTAAAAATGAAGACCTGAAATCCAGCTGACTGAACTCATGTGAGTATTGTGAAGAACACAATACTCACATGGATGCTCAATACCACCCAAAAATCTTACACTAGCTCCCTAATAAATATGCCTTCCTCCTTACTCTTTGGAATTATCTATACCTCAGAGCTATAGCATCATTATCTTAGATTTTAATTACACAAGTACTTTATATCCATTAATGAAAAATTAGTAAACACAGAAGGAAGGCTTACTCCTTATTTCTCTGAGAAAATAAAGGTCATGGGACAGGAACTCCTTTAATGAACCTCTCAGCGCCTGTCATGGCTTTCTTTGCCCTTACTACAATAACAATGGAGGGACATGGGAGCCCTTATCAAAAGCCAGCACCTCCACTGTGCACTTGGTACCACTCTTTCCACGAGGACTTGGTTCTTACCATTATTACTTCTCTTTCTCCTATATTAAAAAATTTTCCCTCTCTAAGGAATCATCATAAAAATATAATGGAAACTCTGCTATCAAAAAAAAAAATAAATAAGAGGCTGGGGTTACAGCTCAGCCATAGAGCACTTGCCTCACATGTGAGGCCCTGGGTTGTATCCTCAGCACCACATAAAAATAAACAAAATAAATAAAGAGATTATGTTCCTCTTAAAAAACTTTTGAAAAATAAGACAAATAAATCTGCTTTGATCTTATCTCCCCTTGGTCCTCATTTCTTTGCTCCTGTTCCAGAAAAAGATATTATAGAAATCGTCTACCAAAATAGGAAAAGCCTGGAACTCGACCTTAGTATTCCCTGATAAGTGCTTTTTATATTCCTGAGCAGGGGTGTTTTTGGGATTTGTGGTAATTAGGTGGATGAGGAAATCAGCCTTAGGCAGGATGACAAATGACAGGAAGAGAAGGCAATGGAGACAATGGAGACAAAAAACTCGGGTCAAGTTTCCAGCCCACAAAAGGAAAGGGGTAACTAAAAGAAAAGGCAATCTTGAGGATGGGACTTGTATTTTGTAAACTAAGATTTGAATATGTTCAAATGCTGATGGATACTTCTCCTTAAAAGAGGAAGAGCTTAAAAAGACAGGAAGAGATACTCATTAAAGAAAGGTTTTAGAGAATGCAGATGGAATAATCTAGAATACATGTAAGGAAGACTGGTCCTAGGAAAAGGAACATCTTTTCCATTCCAACAAGACAGGAGGAGAGAAAAGGTGAAGTAAAAAAGGAAATTTATAGGTTTTGTGGTTAAAAATGAACACTGGTGGGCAGGGACAGTGGCATACACCTGTAATCCCAGCAACTCAGTAGGCTGAAGCAGGAGGACTACAATTCTGAGGCTAGCCTCAGCAATTTAGCAAGACCTTGTCTCAAAGAAACAAAATTAAAAAAAAGGACTGGGGACATAGCTCAATGAAGCACTGAGCACTGCTGGGTTCAATTCCCAGTACTACAAACTAACAAAAACAAAAACAAACTCAGTGGCAGAGCACTTGCTTAGTATGCAAGAGGCCCTCAGTTCCATCCACAGGACTGCAAAAAAAAATTATACATAACTAAATGGCATCTTTCCCATAAAGTAAGAATATTCATTACTAGGAAAATAATTTGTATTTTCCCCCCTAATAATAGCTCAAGTACAGGGGGTAGGGTGGGGCTAGATGAAGATCTTGAGGGTACTAGAAAAACATTTGAAATTCATAATCCCTAATTTTCAAAAATCTAGAAATGCAATACAAAGGACACTCCTTACCAAAATTAATGTAATTCAAAGCACCTCTCAAGTACCGTGTATTTCAATAAAATGGAAACCAGGTAAAGGCTATAACCAGTCTTTCTTGTTATTTTAAGATGCTTTCTTGTTATTTTAAGATATTTTAACATTTCTGAAATCAAGAGGACAGCCATAATCTATGCATAATTCAAATTTGCATTATTAAATTAGTAGTGTGCCTTAAATTGATAAAAATTCTGTTGCAATGGGCCAAACAGTGTTGAATAGGCATAAATACCACATTTTCTAGATGTTAAGATTGCCTTTTAAGATGCTGAAATCAGCCAGGTGTGGTAGTGCACATATGCAATCTCAGCATCTTGGGAGGCTGAGACAGAGGATCACAAGTTCAAGGCCAGCCTCAGCAAGGTAGCAAGGCCCTAAGCAACTTAGTGAGACTCTGCCTCAAAAAAAGGTGTGTATGTGGAGGGAAGGCAAGCTGGGTATGTGGCTAGTGGTAGAGTGCATCTGGATTCAATCCATAGTACAAATAACAAAAACAAACAAAAAAGATCCTGAGATCAAGGGCTGGGTGTGTAGCTCAGTGGTAGAATGCTTCCTACCATGTTCAAGGCACTGGATTCCATTCCCAGATCAAAAAGATCCTGAAATACTATTTCTTAAACATGTGAAAAAATTAACTGCCTTGTTGATTTTAAAGTTACAGTGGTAACCCATAGAATAAAGAAAAAGAATGCGCACATGCATGTAAATTAATACAATATTAATAAAAGGGAATGGAGAAGTGCATAATGCAAGTTAGCCAAATTCTATATCTTTTATGATGCAAAGTCAATAAATACTGGCTAATACTGGCAAGTCAATAATAAAAGGGATGAGAATATTAGGTGTACTATCCAGAGGCCTGGGAGAAGAGGGTTTCTATTTCTAAAAGTTAAAAACTGCCACTCAAGGAGTAGAACATTTGCTCACCATGTGGAGGTCCTAGGTTCTATCCCCACTACTGAAAGACAAAAACAAAAACAAAAAACCCTGCCACCCTTACTTCCTTAACAAGACTCCTATAGCACAAGAATTAAAATCAAGAGTTAATAAATGGGATGGATTCAAACTAAACTGCTTCTTCTCAGCAAAAGAAAGAATCAGTGAGGTGACTAGAGAGCCTACAGCTTGGGAGCAAATTATTACCAGTTGCACATCAGAGAGAGCACTAATCTCTAGGGTATCAGAACTTCAAAAGCTAAACTGCATAAAAAACAAATAACCCAATCAATAAATGGGCCAAGGAACTGAAAGACACTTTTTGGAAGATAATATACAATCATTCAATAAATATATGAAAAATGTTCAACATCTCTAACAATCAGAGAAATGCAAATCAAAACTACTCTAAGATTTCACCTCACTCCAGTCAGAATGGCAGCTATTAAGAATACAAACAACAATAAGTGTTGATGAGGATGTGGGGACAAAGGCACACTCATACATTGGTGGTGGGACTGCAAAATGGTGCAGCTAACATGGAAAGCAGTATGGAGATTCCTTGGAAAACTGGGAATGGAACCACCATTGACCTAGCTATCCCACTCCTGGGTCTATACTCAAAGGATTTAAAAGCAGCATAGTAGAGGGACACAGCCACATTAATGTTTATTGCAGCACAGTTCACAGTAGCTAAACTGTGGAACCAACCTAGATGCCCTTCAGTAGATGAATGGATAAAGAAAATGTGGTATATCTATACAATGGAATATTACTCAGCAATAAAAGAGAATAAAATCATGGTATTTGCAGGTAAATGGATTGACTTGGAGAATATAATGCTAAGTGAAGTTGGACAATCCCCCAAAACCAAATGCCGAATGTTTTCTTTGATATAAGGAGGCTGATTCATAGTGGGATTGGGAGGGGGAGCATGGGAAAGTTAGACAAACTCTAGATAGGGCAAAGAGGAGCAAGGGGCAGTGTGGGACAAGGGGGTAAAAAAATATGGTGGAAATAGATCTACATCACTATGTCTCAAATAATTTAGTAAGTTTGCCATTTAACAAATTATATAACAAAAACCAATACTGAACTATATAGAAGGGCAAAATTAATACACACACACACATATTTAGTTGTAGATAGACATGATACCTTCATTTTATTTATTTATTTTTATGTGGAGCTGAGGATCAAACCCAGCACCTCACATGTGCTAGGCAAACACTTTACAACTGAGCTACAACCCCAGCCCTAGGAGAGCAAAATTAATTTCAAAATACAACATATAACCATGTTGATAATGATTTTAAATTCTCCTAAAATTAATAGTTTATTTTTACAAGTTAAACAAATAACTTAAAATCCCAGCAGGCCAGGTGTGGTGGTGCATGCCTATAATCTCAACAGCTCGAGAGACGAGAGGATCATGGGTTTAAAGCCAGCCTCAGTAAAAGTGAGACCCTGTCTCTAAATAAAATACAAAATAGGGCTGGGGATGTGGTTCAGTGGTTGAGTGCCCCTGAGTTCAATCCTCAGTATCTTCTCTCACAAAAAATAACAGCAGATTTTGTTGTGATTGTTGCTATTGTCAGTAGTAGTGGGGGAGCAGAACACAGTGATTTGTAAAAATACAGAAAACCAACATGCAGTAATGTTCAGGAAAATTCCCCAAACAAACAAAAGTTCCACAGGGAAACCAGGTTACCAAACACTGAAATATACTAAATCATTTGATCATACTTGCAAGACAAGATAATACAGTCAAGTGACCATACTAGGACATCCCCAGTTTCAAATGCCTATGAGACTATAGTGAATGATATGCCTTTGAACTCAGTAAGGTGAAATTGTATTATTATATTAAACCATTAGCAAAAGAAGATCTGGATTTTTCTTTCAATCGCTACACCTAAATCAATTCCAGCCAGACTGAATATTTAGATATAAACAAATAAATAACTTTCAGAGGAAGGCTTAAATGAGATTTGTGTGAATTATGAGATATAATAGGCCTTTGTAAGGATCCTTTATTAAACTTAAAGGCCATTTACAGAAGATGAACACATTTATAGCATGCACAAATTAAACTCCATAAAATAAAGTTGGGCTCTGCTTCTTGTTTTCTGTCCTGAGCTGCTTTTCTCTGCCACACTCTTCTTCTGTGATATTGAGCCACATCTCAGGCCCAGAGCAATGGAGTTGGCCAACCATGGACTAAATCTCTGAAATCAACTGAAAAAAATCTTGTGACTGGAAAACTAAGATCAGGTGTGTATCATTCGACCTCGATTCAGAACCTTTTCCTCCCATGGGAATCTACCTGCCAGTTTGCAATTACCCATCCTCCACTGGAAAGGAACCCACTCACCAGTCTAAAAACACCCATAACCAGTCTATGTAGACCACTTCTAAATCAGCTTCCTGGCATGATGGATTTTGGACAAGAGTCCTATATCTTCTTGTTCAGTTAATTTTTCTAATAAAATCATCTTCTTTATCTAAAAACAAATAAAACAAAACAAAAAACCCCAAACCAACCAACCAACCAAAAAAAAAAAAAAAAAAAAAACCCAAGTTGTAAGGCAGTCTTAGAAGAAGTACCTGTAAAACATTCATACCATAAATTTCCTAATAGATCTCTAATTTCCCTAACATTACAAATAGTTCCCTATTTGTCAGGGACATTACAAATGTCCCTGACAAATAAATAACTGTTCTTATTTGCTCTACTTTGACCAACACTTAAAGAAATGCACATGAAATTATGAGGTTGCTTTTCACTTCTCAGATGAAGAACAAAGATTTTGAAGAGTGACCATATTTCCGTCCTTGCCAATGCTGTCCAACAGGTCATCTCACAGCCTGCTGCTGACAGTGTCAATGAGTATAATCATATGCAAAATTTGAGTATATACATAAAAAATGATAAATATCTGAACCGGGGTGCTGGCTTCCTAGCTCTGCAAATTTACTAGATATGTCAAGGTATACTTTTAAAACTAGAGAAGCTTATGGTAGATAAATCATATCTCAGTAAAGCTATTTTTTAAAAAGATTAAAATCATGTCTGTTTACCTAGCAATTACATTTCAATAAATGCAAAAATCCATCACTTGGGTCAAAAAGGGAAGTTGCAGGATAGTAGAGACTCTAATAATTACCATTGTTAGTCATAGTTTTAAATGCTGAGCAACAGATATAATTTATACTTTTGCAAACAGAAGTCATAACAAAAACAAAGATGCCCCACACAATCTCATAGGTTAGACTTTAAATTCCACTCTACATCTATATTAACAGGCACCTCAAAGAGGCTGAATAAATAGAAGCAAGGTTGAAAGAGCCGAGGAATCAACACAGTTCAAAATTCATGCAAATCTTACTTTGATTGCTTTCAATCCATGAGATGTTTTATCTTCTTCCACAACTGTAGTAACCTTTTGTCCAGCTTTCACAGGCAAAATATTTTCAGTCACATCAGTATTGAAGTAGTAGATTGACTCATCAATCCAGCCATAATCACTACAGAACTTTGTCACAACTCCCTGCACAGTTTTATGCCTGGTATCATCTAGGAGATGGGTAAACAATATAAGAATCATTCTCAAATTTGAACATACAGTAGGGCACAATGGTGCACACCTGTAATCCAAGTGACTAGAGAGGCTGAGGCAGGAGGATCACAAGTTCAAAGTCAGACTGAGAAATTTAGTGAGGCCCTAAGCAAATTACCTAGACCCTGTCTCAAAATAAAAATAAAATAAAAGGGGCTGGGATGTGGGTCAGTGGTTAAGCATCCCTGGGTTCAATCCCTGATATATATATATATATATATATATATATATAAAATTCAAACACACACATTACAAATATGTCCTACTAGAGAATGATCTAAATCTAGGAATAAAATGAGCTATATTGAGATACAGATGATGTGACAGTAGAGTGCAGTGGTTAAGTGTACAGGATTCTGCATGCAGAAAGCCCAGGTGGAAAAGCTGGTTGCATAATTTCTCTGTACAGCTGAGTAAATCCATACTCAAGGCAGCTGTGTGCTAAAGTGAAGAATACTGAGTCTGGGGTGAACCTGCCCAATTTGAATCATAGCTCTTCTCTTACTATCTAAATAAGACCAACAGATTTGCTAACCTCCCTGAACTCATTCTCATCTGGAAAACCAGGACATGAACAATATCTAATAGAGTGGTTATAAATATTAACTGGTACTTACTTATAAGTTGCTTATAAGTTGTGAATGCCTCTCACAGGTTAAAGTGAAAACATGAGTTGTTATCCTATTTGTATCTAGAAAGCCTTTATGTATATAGAAATACACATATACAAATATACATATATACAAATACACATATATAAATATATATGTATACACACAGTTTTATTTTATTTTTTCATTTCTTCTTTTTAGATATACATGACAGTAGAGGTTATTTTGATATATTATACATACATGGAGTATAACTTATTCTAGAAAGCCTTTAAGCAACCATTATTGTTATATGGTTTCATCATTATCCTCTACAGCATCCCAAGATTTCGTCATTATCCCCAACAGCATCCCAAGCAGGGAATTCCTAAACATTTCACCTGACAGAGCACAGAAAGAGATGTGGAGGTGGAGGGAAAGAGGAAGTAGTGAGGACTTAAATGGAGCAAATTACATTCCATGCATGTATGATTGCATCAAAATGAACCTCACCATTATGTATAACTATAAAGCACTAATAAAAACAAAAAAAATTGAAAAAAAACATGTCACATAAAAAAAGAGATGTGGGGATTTAAGTCTAGTCCAAATGTTTACCTGGATACTCAGATTTTTTTTTTTGTGGTTGGTGGGTACCAGGGATTGAACTCAGGGGCACTCGACACTGAGCCACATCCCCAGCCCTTTTTATTTAGAGACAGGATCTCACTGAGTTACTTAGGGCCTCACTAAGTTGCTGAGGCTGGCTTTGAACCTGTGGTTCTCCTGCCTTAGCCTCCCAAGCTGCTGGGATTACAGGTGTGCACCACTGCGCATAGCACAGATTTATTTTTTGTCTGAACAAACACCACTAACAAGCTACAGATTGGGATCTGAACCCAGAGATTGTGCCTGAAGATCCCAGGGAGTGAACCACAAAGTCTTGGGTAATTTGATAGGATGGCTGGGAGAAATCTTCATTATAATAGGTTATGGAAGCCAAGAAAATGCTGAAATTTTGGGAAAAAAAGATAACCAAATTTGTTACCTGAAATCATGAATTATAAGAGAATGGACGGACAAAGGAGATAAGCATCATTCAAGCACAGGAAAGCTTGTCAAGGACTCTTCATGCATCCCCGATAACAAAAGTAGAGGTAATAATAGATGCTTCAGTGAGAGGTGTCAGTTAAACACAGAGAAACCACCTTCTCTGGCAAGCTTTATTGTGACCCAGTCATCTCCCTTTGGGGTTCACATTGGATTGGCAAAGAAGCCACAGGACATCCCAGTTCAGGAAGGCGGGGCCGTGTCCAGAAAACACTACAGACCAAAGGGGAGTCTCTTTCACCATCCTCCTGAGGACACTGCATTTGCTTTTGTGGAAGAGCTGAGAGTGGAGGTGAGAGATGAGCATCCGGTTTGAATTCTGCTGGGCCGCACACTAGCTGAGTGCCCTTGCTTTCCTGTTTGGGCTGTAGATGGACATGGCAATACTAGGACTACTCTCATGGGGGCTTTGTAGGTATTAATGACAAGCAGCCCCGATAGCCCATACAAGCGCTGACCACAAATTAGAATCAATATAATTCAGAGCACACAAGCGTCCACCCAGCGAACCGTCACACGTTTGATTGGACTCTTCGCCACATGTACTCAGTGCCAGACTCAGAAAAGGTTTTTAGAATACAATATTGAACAAGTTAAAGAAGGTCTCTGCCTCCTACTGGCAACAGATATATATGACTCATCCATTTGATTTCAAATTCATACCCGCTAGGATACAAAATCAAATCAACCTCAAATACTACTGTAAATATAAAAAGAAATATGTTGCATAGTCATGCGGTATCTACACAAGGTAAGTTCTCAAAGTATCTGGTGAAATGTAAGGATGGGGAACGGGCCTCCAGGGTCTCCGTCTGTCTTTTATACCCTTAGCCATTTTGCACCACAGGTCAGAGGGCCCAAGTCCATCCAGCAGGGGGAACTCTGGTTTTCAGGGATGCCCTACTACCATAGGTGGTGTGCAGGGACTTTCTAAGTCTGTGATACCCCAGAACAGAGGTAGGGTACAACCCTGTGGGCTGGTCCCTTGGGGGAGGGGATAAATGAGTTACCTTCCAAGAGCTTCTGATGCTGTGCCCTCTCTACCTCCGAATCAGCTTTCCTTCGGAAGAAGGCAAGGGCCTGGGAAATAAGACGGTGCATGGTGCTGTCGCCAGCGAAGCCTGACCACCTAGCAACACTAGGTGTGAGGTTTGGCTTCTATTTAGGTCTATCCACAGCAGCTGTTGTGGGCAGCACTTCTTCTCTTCACCAAGTAGCCCAGCTTCTAATGCAGGCTCCACTCAAGTCTGGAGTGGATCACCACCTGTGGAGCTCTGGAGAACAGCACCCTTGGCCCAGCCAATGGGAGAGTAGTGCATTCAGAGCAAGCCACTGAGATGCAGAGAGGTGGTGGGTGGGACTTCGAGGCTCCTCCCCTTTGCAATTCCTTCCATCACTTGCTGGGGGAGGGGCAGAAATGGGGTGGCCAATCTGAAACCGCTAGGCCTTGGACTCTTAGCGTAGAGGTTCTCATCTGTTGGATTATTCATCCAAGGCCTGCACCTAGCTTGGAAGGTGCGAGCAGGTACATTGCCCTAAAGAAGGAGGCGGTCTCCCAGACTGTCGCTCCCAGATGCCCAGCCCTCATTCTTCATTGCCTCAGGGTCCTTTTCTCTTCCTTTACCTCTGGGTTCCCTGAAGTGCTCCTCAAACAGCCCCACTTCCCCACATTTACTCCACCCCACAAAGGGTTTAGTGGTCAATTCTAAGCAAGAGCTCTCTGTAAAGCCGGGCATGGCAGCACATATCTTTAATCCCAGTGGCTGGGGAAGCAGAGGCAGGAGGATCTCGAGTTCAAAGCCAGTCTCAGTCATGGCAAGGTACTAAGCAACTCAGTGAGATATAAAATAAATAAATGAATAAAAATACCAAAAAAGGGGGGAGCTGGGGATGTGACTCAGTGGTCCAGTGCCCCTGAATTCAATTCCTGGTACCAAAGTAAAACAAAACAAAACAAGAGCTCTCTGTTCAATGTTGATGCCATAGATATTGTAGAAAATCCTAACTTTCACATGCAGTTGGGCCTCAAAACACAGGCTGAGCACTATACCTGCTGGACTGATCATGACTTTATAGGAAGGCACTCATTGTAGACTGAGAGACTTGTTTTGTTTTGTTCTTTGGTACTAGAGATTGTAATCCAGGAGCACTTTTTACCACTGAGCTACATCCCTGCCCCTTTTAATTTTTTTATTTTTAAGACAGGGTCTATTTAAGTTGCTTAGGCCCTCGGTAAGTTGCTGAGGCTGTCCTCCAGCTTGGAATCCTCCTGCCTCAGCCTCCTGAATTGCTGGGTTTACAACATGCCCCACTATACCTGAGAGACCTTTTAAAGTACAACTCATCAAATTTATCTAAGATATGGATAGCTAGGGGGCAAGTGATCCAATGTCATGTGGGGAGTTTGGATTGTGTCATTCCTATTTTCATTGGGGGCTTTATTTTTCTGTTTGCAGACCCAAGTGATTCAAATGTGTCTGAGGCTGTGAAACACTTTTAGAGGCAGGGCATTTACTACCCAAAGTCCACCAATAGATAATTCAGTGAATATTATTCTTCCAATACAACCTTGGTTAGTTAGGTGTCCCCATGGCCCTGGACATGGCCTATGATAGAGTCCTTAATCATCCTCCCTGCCTCTTCTTTTCTCACCAGCATCCATCCCAAATTATAGGCAGCTGCCTAAGTCAAAGGTTCTCCTTCTGCACCTGGAGCCCCTATTCCTAGCCTTTGCCCTGCTCCCACACATCTATTCTCTGGTGCAGCCTAGGCCTTATCTCCACCCTATTTGCATGCTGGAAGGTGTCCTGATAAAGAGGGGTGGAAGCATTTACCCACCTGTGATTCCTTATTTTGGAGTGCATGCCCTGAAACCTTACTCCTTCACCCCTCTCCAACCTCCCCTTGAAATGGATATTTTCCTAGCCTCCAGAGATTCCAGTTTTATTATTTGGGCTATTATTTGGCAGAGTCTCAACTCCAAGCTGCCCTTAACACCCACGGCTCCTTGCCCCCTCAGATGCATCACTTTATCAGCTTGCTCTCTGGAGATCCTCTCTGCCTCATCAGCCAACAAATCCTGTAAAATTCCTCCCTCTCCAACTCAAATACAATCACATCAGCTATTTTTGTCTATTTCTTTTGTTGATTTTGGTGTTATGGTTTGGATCTGCAATGTTCCCCAAAGGTTCAAGTGTTAAAGGCTTGGTTCCTTAATGGAACATTTTCAGAGTTGGAACTTTCAGGAAATGATTAGATCACGAGAACTCTGATCTCAGCAGCAAATTAATCTACTAATGGATTAATAATTTGATTACATTAATGGGAAGTGGTAGAAACTTTAGAAAGTGGGGCCTAGTTTGAAGAATTAGGTCACTGGGGTGGGGGTGTACTCTGGAAGGGTACTTTTTGTCCCTGGTCCCTTCTTTTCTCTCTGCTTCCTGGCTGTCATGAGGTAAACAGTTTTCTCTGCCATGCCCTTCTGTCATAATGTTCTACCTTTCCTCCTTTAAGTTGTTTTTCCTTAGGTATTTGATCACAGGGATGAAAAACTATCACAGTGTTTTATCTTAGAAGCCACTGCCTAAACCAAGATCACAAAGAGTTACTCTTCTATTTTCTTCTGACAGTTTGAATATTTTAGCTCTTTCATTCCTTTTGGCTTAATTTTATATATGACAGCCAGGCGCAGTGGGGCATGCCTATAATCCCAGTGGCTTGGGTAGGTGAGGCAGAATGATTGCAAGTTCAAAGCCAGTTTCATCAATTAATGAGGCCCCAAGAAACTTAGAGAGAACCTAACTCTAAATAATATATATATATATATATATATATATATATAGAGAGAGAGAGAGAGAGAGAGAGAGAGAGAGAGAGAGAAAGGTGAGACATTGGCGACCAAAAAGAGGCAGATTTAAAAAGGTTGCTGAAGGAGGCTTTATTGAGATTTTGCTCCCAGGCAGAATCCTCAGACCAGCAGAGTGAGTCTAAGGAGAAGTGCATGGGGCTCCACTGGACTGGAATTTTGGGGGGGGGGGCTTAGGGCAGGAAGGGAGGGCTTGGGACAGGAAAAGGGATTTTTAGAGTCCCTTGACCTACTGGGGTTGGTTGGAGGAGCTGGCTAAGATCCAGGATTGTCCAGGAGATCCCAGTGATTGACAGTGTCTGATTGGTGTTTCTTTCATGCACGGGTTGCTTGGTGCTTTGTTCTCCAGCCACCTCCATCGACCTGACATAATACATATCTATCTATCTATCTATCTATCTATCTATCTATCTATCTATCTATCTATATTACAGAAGGTAAGGGTCAACTTTATTCTTACGAATATGAATATCCAGTTATCCCAGAACTTATTGTATTTGGACTATTTTCCCCACTGAATAGTTTTATCACCTTTGTAGAAAATCTGTTGACCATAGATATATGATTTTATTTCTGTACTCTCAATTGTATTCCATCAATCTGTAAGTCTGTTCTTTTGCAGGTATCACATTGTCCTAATTACCATAGTTTTGTATTGAATGTTAAGTCAGAAGTGTGAGTCCTCAATCTTTCTTGTCTCTCTCTTCTTATTAGTACTGGGGATTGAACCCAGGGGTGCTTAACCACTGAGCCACATCTGAAAGGACACTCTCAGAGTCCACACAAAGTACAAAGACCACACAACGCACAGGAATCTCACTCAAGTTGATTTATTGTCAGTAGCACAAGGCAAATCAACAAGGCTGTCCCAGGGAGGAGAGCAGCAGTGTGTTGGTACTTACAGAGAAGCTTTATATGGGAATAAAAGGAAGTAAAGGAATTTCATAAGCTGCTTGGGAGTTGTGTCATAAGCTGGGGTAAGATTGATCATTTAGCAGGCACATGTTCTTAAGGGAAGTTAAGCAGCATTGCCTCAGAATTGAAACATTGGAGGCTCTAAATAAAATGACTCCCATCCTAAAATGGCAAATCTGATGCCAATAGCATCCCCAGCCCCCCTTTTTATATTTATTTTTAAGGTGTAGTTGGACAGAATACCTTTATTTATTTATTTATTTCTTATGTAGTGCTGAGGATTGAACCCAGGGCCTCACACGTGCTAGGGGAGTGCTCTACCACTGAGCCACAACCCCAGCCCTCCCCAGCCCCTTTTCATGTTTCATTTAGAGACAGGGTCTCACTGAGTTGCTTAGGGCCTCACTAAGCTGCTGAAGCTGGCTTTGAACTTGTGATCCTCCTACCTCAGCCTCCAGAGATTCTGGGATTACAGATGTGTGCCACCACACCTGGTTTTCTTCTCTTTTTCAAGATTGTATTGGCTATTATTGGTTTCTTGTATCGCCATAAAATTTTTAGGATTATTTTCACCTTTACGTATATCTACAATGCACCAATTAAAAGTGACACATAGAAGAAAGACTGGTAGGGTAGAGGAAGATTGAAAGAAGTACTGGGGACAGAAGTGAAGCAAATTATATTCCCTGCATGCATTATTATATCAAAATGAACCCCACTATTTTGTATAAATGTAATGCACTATTTTTTTTTAAATGAAAAGACACACACCCAAAAAAAACCCAAAACTCTGCAATATAAAATATTTTTTTAGGATCAGTTAATCAATTTCTGCAGAAACAAATCTGGAATTTTGGATTGTATTGAATCTGCAGAACAATTTGAGAAATATTGCCATCTTAAGCATTCCAATCTATAAATATAAGAATGTCTTCTCTTTTATTTGAATCTTTAATTTCTTTCAACAGTTTATTATCATTCTCAGAGTACAAGTTTTGTACTTTTTGTTAAATTTATTCCTAAGTGTTTTATTCTATTTGATACTATCATAAATTGAATTTCTTAATTTCTTTTAGTTTGTTCATTTCTCATGTATAGAAATAAAATTGAATTTTGTTTATTGATTTAGAATTCTTCAACCTTGTTGCTTTCATATATATTAGTTCTATTTTTTTGGTGCTGGGGATTGAACTTGGCCTTGTGCATGCAAGGCAAGCACTCAGTACTAACTGAGCTATATCTCCAGCCCTATATATTAGTTCTAATAGTTATTATTAGATTCCTTATGATTTTATGCAAGTAAGATCATGTCTTATGAAAAATGTAGTTTTTCTTTTCCCTTCTTAATCTGGATATTTTATTTTCTTTACTTCTGCACAAATAGTGCATGAGAATTATACTATTTACCACACCCTTATCAACACAGGGTAAATAATATTTGAAAAGAAAGCAAGAAATGGGGAGACAGGCAACTGAGAAAGAAGGAGACCAGGGCTGGGGATGTGGCTCAAGTGGTAGTGTGCTCACCTGGCAGGGCGCTGGGTTCGATCCCCAACACCACATTAAAATAAAATAAAGATGTTGTGTCCACCAAAAAAAAAAAAAAAAAAAAAGAAGAAGAAGAAGAAGAAGGAGACCAGGCAGAGATTGTTGAACCTCGACACAAAGTAAAGACCACCAACTCCAATTTTAAATCAAATTAAAGCAAGTTTGTATTTGTGTACACAAAGAGAGCTGATCAGCAGCTTGTCTCTCCTAACATGGGCTACAGATCAGCACCCCAGCTCTCCAGGAACAAGGTTTTATAGCATGGGCCCACGAATTGGTGAGTCCCCCTTTCAGACTCCTAAACCCGCTGAGGCACAGTAACAGGGAACTGGCTGTTGATCGTCCAGCAGCCCCTGTGGTGTTTCTCTGGGAGGAATACACCCCACCCAGACCAGCTTGAGAACTGGCAAACCCCCTCCCCTCCTCCAGCGTGGGTCTCCTCTTTCCCTCTCTGGGTCCAAAACCGTGGCGCCAGGTGACCCATAGCTCCCAGGGAGGCCCTCTGGGAGGGCCCCTCACCATAGGATTTCGGTGACGCCCGTATCCTGGGCCTGAGGTGTCCTTCTGAGATTTGGCTGAGTGGGACGCCCCTCCAGTCAACCTGGCACACCCTTCCTCAGAGCCCCAGGAGCGAGCGGGGCCTCCTCCCTGCCGGCCCACGCCCCTCTCAAAGGCCTCCTCCACCATCTGGACACCCTCAGCCTAACCCCGGAGATCAATCCCAAGAAACTGACCAAAACCAGCGGCCCCCTATATGGGTCCTTAGACCCCGCCATTTTGCGGGATCTCTTCAAATATTGTACGCGATTGAAAAAATGGGCAGAGATTTGATACATTCAGGCTTTCTTCCTCCTTCGCTCAAATCCGTCTCTCTGTACCTCTTGCAACCCAAAGCCTGACCTTTTGGTTTATAAACCCTCCTCTCTTTCTGCCACCTCATCCATGGATTCCACCATATGGTCCCCCAAACCCCTCCCCGCACTCTCCACCTCTCATGCCTGAGGGTTCCTTTCCCCCTTCCCAAGGAGGACCTTCCTCCACCCGAGAAACCCTCACAACAAGAGGCCTCTCGCTCGTTCCCCCCTGCTCCTTGCCACCCTCCTGGCACCCACCTCCTCACTCCCACCCCAGAGGGCCCTCTCCCTGGGATTTCTTGTTCTGGGCCTTTCTCCCCCGCATCATGAACTCCTGCAGAACCACACCGGCAACACGTCTAGCCAGACCTGTAACCAGCCTCTCCTCAGGGATTTCCAGCTACCTGCTCCCTCGGAGGGAGGACGCCTGTCCCTTAGTGAAGGGCTCACCGACGGCGGACGGAACCCTTAGTGAAGGGCTCACCGACGGCGGACGGAACCCTTAGTGAAGGGCTCACCGACGGCGGACGGAACCCTTAGTGAAGGGCTCACCGACGGCGGACGGAACCCTTAGTGAAGGGCTCACCGACGGCGGACGGAACTCACCGTGGTGGATGTGGAGCTACACAACAGAAACGCGACTGGGAACGCCACGAGCCTGTCACCCAGGGTTTCTAGGCCCACTCGCTCTCGCGTGCCTCCTCCTGAGCGCGGGTCTTTCCTCAGCCAGTCCCTCTCACCGGACCTCCAGCCAGAAGCTAATGTGGTGCCTCCTCCTCCCTCTCGTCCTTGCCTCGGGGTACCTTTGGTGTTCTTAGGCTCACAGGGGGCACAGCTGGTTCGTGGAGTTCCTGGAGGCCCTCCGACCGGACAGCTGGCTGACTCCCCCATGGGCAGGGACAAGGATTGGACCGAGACTACCCATGACCTATGGCTTCCAGGAACTTTCATTGATTTCGGCCCCAAGGAAATTCCCATCTTCAGCCCCTGGCCTTCACAGCTATGCTTCTCTTGTCCCCGCACCCTGACCATCCCTCCCTTCCTTCAGAGGATCTCATCACCCTGCTCCCAACACAAAAACAGAAAGGGAGGAGTGTTGGGTGTGTGGGAGACTCCCCACTGGAGTGAAGTTTCCATCTCACGAGAACTTCACAGAATCCCTTACCCCTTCCCCTCCCCTCCGAAGGGTGCCACGCCGAAGAGCAAGAGCGCCAAATTTCAAGGTTTCCTCCACCAATCCCCAGTGGACACAGTGACCGCTTGCTGTTCCTGAGTCACCCTGCCAATCCTACGCAACCCTTCTTAAGACGAAGCTTGCAAGCTCACGCTCTCTGCCCTCTTCCTCTCTGCTCTCTTCCTCTTCTTCCTCTCTGCTCTCTTTCTCTTTCTCTCTGCCTCTCCTTTTCTTCCCCTTCAAGCAGCCCCCCCCCCAATAAAATCTCTTGGTTGAATCTCTGTCTTGGGTGAGTCACTCACCTTTCATTCTATGTCCTTCAATTTTAGCCATTTTTGGCAAAAGTACATTTCTCATTTTTATATAATTGTAGCAAAATTTATTTATTATTCAAAAATCGTTTTCTTGGGCTAGGGATGTAGCTTAGTTTTAGAACATTTGCCTAGTATATTTGAGACCCTGGGTTCATTCCCCAGCATTACCAAAAAACAAACTAAAATGAAAACAAAGAAAAAAACACTTTCCTTGGCTAAAGGTCTCACATATAAATTGCAATTATCACTAAAATAATAATGCTGATTTTGAATTCCAATAAACTAGATTCACAGACCCCAACTAACCTGTCCCAGAGTCCCAGTTCCCATCTCCCTCCACTACAGATTCAGACAACAGGACCAGTCACAATTATGTAGTTCCCCAATCTCTGAAATACTGGATTTTAGTTGGTTACCCTTCAAGATGGTTGTGAGGCAGAGGGCAAAGGTCAGGCAGTCAGTATAGGTAATGAAGACAGTCAAGAAAGATTCCTGAGAACCCACAGCTTACTTAAAAAGGAATTTAAGTCCCCTCTCTGATTGTGATTTATTTTTCTCCCACTCTTTCCTACTCTGACTCCCATCTATTTCCCACAAAACGGAAAGTGCATTCTGGTTTAATGTAATTGTAAAATGTGTTCTTTTGCCTTTTAGATTTCTTTTTGTCTAATGTAATTGTTAAATGTGTTCTTTTGTCATTTTAGTGTTGCTGTTAGTGTGTGTTTATAAATTTGAAAATATTTGGAGAAAGTTCAAAGAAAGCTTTCCCAGGATGGGTGGCATAAAATGTACTCTTTGACTTATTCATTGAAAGGGGAACATATACTTCAAAATTAGATTAACAAGGATATAACTAGGTAGTTACACAAAGTATGACTTCTAGCTCTTTATATAAAAAATTTCAATTTGTAGATGCATCTCTTTCTGGCTAAAAATAAAGAAAAATATTGATATCATTCTCCATATCAAGCCTCACATTTAAACCACTTGGCTTTTATTGGGCCTTTGCTGTGGGAGACCATTCTCAATGATGTTTAAGCTAAATTGTGTTTTTGAGATATAAATTTTCTTCTTTTTCTCAATTAAGTCCTGCCTCTGCAAATACAAATTTAGGATTAAGAGTTTTTTAAGCCTGCAGAGGAAATATCAGATCAATAGTCTAAAAAAAGGGTAAAGGAGACGTTGAAAAATAAAACCTTTCTACCTGTAATCACTACATGGAGTGTTGAGATGGTTGGGATCCCCTGTACACTGTAACCCAAGGCGACTATGACAAAAAACACACACGAAACCAACAGGAGTTAAGCACAAATTAATTATTGGATCAAACATGGGTAAGGTTTGTTGTAATTTTTTTCAAATATATAGTTCCAAATAAAGATGAATAGGGGAGTCCCATGACAAAATGACACTGTGGCAAAGGCCACTCCACTGTGGGGTAGCTCATGTGAGCATCCACACCCACTTGGACAGGTCTACATCATATCTGGGCCTCCCCAGTTGTCTATTGATTAAATAGGTCAGTATGTTGTTGGAGGCCCCACGGGGTTTGAACTGTGGATCTGTCTTCTCCACCATGTTCGGTTCAGGTGGGGTGGAAGTATCCATGGCATTTTCTTTGTCCATGACCGGTGGACTCTACCAATGGCTTCACCAAGACAGCACAACTGATAAAGCCTGAAAAAGATAAAGAAACCTCCATGATCAACAGGACCAAAGGTCTTTTCTTCTCACTCTCTTACACACACACACACACACACACACAGCCATCCAGCAATGGTTGTAAGAGATAGGTTTGGGGCATCCTCTGATTTGCGGTACCAACTTTATCAGTTCTTTCCTTCTGTCATATAAATGGGTCTATACCTAGTATCTGTTTTCTGTTCCATTGACGCCTTTTCACGACCCATTTCAATGGCTAAATGTGAGAGTTCTCACGAATCTTTCTGACTGCCTGACTGATGGGACCCTTCGTGCTGTATGGTAACTGTGAGCTCCCTTGGCCAATTCCGCTTCATTCCAAGTTTGCTGAAGGCAGGAACTTGTCTGACTTGCTCCCTGAATCTGCCAAGGACAGAGTTAAAAAGAAACCACCACAGACATCTCAGGAAGGAAGGGATCTGAGGCCAGGAACTAAGTACTGACAAACCTGTTTAAGGTCTGGAAGGGCAAAAAGCCAGGGCTAGGACAACAGTGAGGAATCAGGAGAGGGCAGGTAGCCCTCGCAAGGCCAGGTCTGTCCTGAGAGCTCAGAACTGGCCACCAACAGAGCAGATGGAGTCCAAAACAGCTCAAAACACGTCCCCCACCAGCCTGCACTCCACTGCCAGCCCCATTGCCACAGAGAGCTGCCCATGACTCACCCCCAGAAGCCTAGAGCAGTACTTGGTTTGAATCTGACAAAGTACCAAGGCCAGAAGTAGGTGCCCAAGGTGTTCTCAGTGTTTGGTTTTTAGAAGAGACGAAGGGGTTCATCCCTGGTGACCCAGAGTTGAGATGGGAGGTGAGAATGTGCTATCCACAGCCTGGGCCCCTACCCACTTCCCTCTGGAGAGTCTATCAGTTGGAAGGAACAACTGTCCCCTGCCCTCTCCCCAGTACCCAGCAGGGTTGGGAGTCACCACATAGATGATGTGGGTGGTGGCCCAAAAGATGCCATTGTATCCAGTTATGTCAGGATGTCTTACCTGTCAGACCACTGTGGTTTCTCTGGAAGAGAGTTATTGAGGACGAGATAAGCTAAGGGTAAGGACAAGGAGTGAGAGGCAGCTGTGATGCGGAGCGGAGCGAGAGGCAACCAGGATAAGTAGTGAGAGGCCACTGTCTCTGTCTCCGTGGTTCACTCAGGTTCTCTGAGTCCTAGAACCTTATTGGTTAAGCCTCATGAAAGTCTTCGTGAGGCACAATGGGCCTTGGAACCTTGGAACCACAGAAGTTGGTGGGATCTACATACTGGCCTCCCCTGCCCCTGAGCTCTTCCTGGTTCAGTGATGACTAGGTGAGTGGAAAGGGCCATGAAAGGAGGCAGACATTATCTGGATATGGGAACATCTGCATTAGCTATTCCCTTGGTAGAACCTGTGTTTCTTCATCCTCAGAACTTTTCCCTGGCTTGTGCCAAATCTTCCCAACAGACCTTCTGAGAACAGGTCTGTGTGCAAAATCTTCCCAACAGACCTGTGTGCCTCACTACATCCATGACATCTCAACAGGGCCCCTGGGCAATGCTCAGTTGTTCAGTCTTGTGTTTCAATCAGGAGCTTAGTTCCTGGTGGAATGCCACAGTTGTCAACCTCTGGACCAGACTTGGTCATGACTGTGCAGTCACTGCTTTTATAAGACACCATTCACATCAGTGGGTGTTTAGATGGAGAAACATTGGGTGTTGAGATGAAGAGTCACCCTTCTGAAGCCAAGGTACCTTCCAGGTCTCTGATGTAGAACAAGTGTACTCTTAGCATTAAGGAATGACACCGGTGGGCATCTTCTAGAGGTAGGATGTGGATTCCTGCAGGCTGTCACAGGTCCAAGGGTGAGGACCAGGCTGTGAGCTAAAATGACTCTTCTGGGAATAGGCAGCTTGTCCCCACACTGGTGGCCTCCTCTGTTTCATGCATCACCAAGGGAACTGATACTTATAAGAGGGACCCAGGTCACACATTTCTTTCCTTGACTGGCAGGGAAGGCTTAATGGTTCAGGTTTCCTTGTAGTGCACAAAGAAACCCATAAGCCCCCTCTGATAGCTGAGATGGGTGCTTCCAACTAATTGGAGAGGAACAACAATTTAGTGTGGGGTATTTGGTTAACAAAGGAAGTGGCAGATTGTCTTTCTCTTTTCAAGGAATCACCTTGCTAGAAAACCAAGGTCATGGCCCAGAAAGTGGGCCAGAGGAGCTTGTCTGATATCACTGAAATGCATTGAAAATGCATAACCTTCTAATAATTACACAATAGAAGAGAAACAAAAATCCTGTTGCCTGTGGTCAAAAAACGTAATGAAGCATCTATGAATACAATAAGGAAAATACACATGTGACTTTTAAGAGCTTCCTGTTTGGGCACTAAAAGAATAATTAATTTAATTATATAAATGCATTTTTATTGGTTCAGATATACATGACAATAGAGTGCATCTTGAAATATTATTAAGTAGGATCCCAAACTTGTGGATGAACATGATGTGGAGTTACATTGATTGTATACTCATATTAAAATAATATTTTAAAATATCCTTTTGTTCTGTAAAGGAAGACTAATTCTTGAAATGGTGCCCACTCAAAGCAATCACATACTTCAAGATGCTTTTTATTTCCCCAAAAAAAAATATTTTACATCTTTTCTGGGGCACATTATGTAGCCTCAAAGTCAAAGAACTTTTCCAGAGAACTGACATAGCGTTCAGACTAGGTCACTACTGCAGTAGCTTAAAATAATCATTGTACTTTACAAAGTTGGGAGTCTGAGAATAGGAGACAGCTGGGGAGGAATTTGACTCAATGTGAGATAAATCTCTTTGCATAAAAACTGCTTAAAGGGGGGCTGGGGATGTGGCTCAAGCGGTAGCACGCTCGCCTGGCATGCGTGCGGCCTGGGTTCCATCCTCAGCACCACATACAAACAAAGATGTTGTGTCCGCTGAAAACTAAAATATTCTCTCTCTCTCTCTCTCTCTCTCTCTCGTCTCTCTCTCTCTCTTTAAAAAAAAAACTGCTTAAAGGGGTAAATGTCAATTAACTAATGTATCACACAAACAAGAAATTATGGAGTTACTAAGTATGAAATGAACATGTAATGACATGTAACGAAGGTTGAAAGGTTCATTTTTATCCCTGGATCATAGTAATGGTAAAGGTGACATCTGAGTATGCTCTTCCAACTCTACTCTTCCATTTGAATGAAATATTATCGAGGTTTGATGCTTTTTTTTTTTCTTTGTGGCCTTCTTTAAAGCCTTTCATGGGAATTAAAAGAAAGAAGAAATCGTGCCCACTGTACTCTAAATTAATCTATGAATTTAGTGCAATCCCAACATAAATCACAACAAGAATGTGAATGTGTGTGAACCTGGAAGGCCATGCCCTAGAATTATTTTGAAGAGAAAATGTGCAGGAATATATGACAGGGGTCTTCTTATACTGAATACCCAAATTCACTGTAAGGATTGGAAATAGAAAGAGCAATTGACAAATGTGTGTCATTGAACCAAAACAAAGATTTCAGAAATAGACTCATGAACAGGTGAAGATCAAACATCCGACGTTTTGATTCACTTGTGCCCTTAAAACACACCCCATGACAGAGAGAGAGAGAGAGAGAGAGAGAGAGAGAGAGAGAGAGAGTGTGTGTGTGTAGGCATACATGTCTAGAGTTTTCTGGGCCATTTGGGGTTTCTCCTAAAGATAATTCTGGACTCCAGCCATGCTGACAGGTATTCTTTCTTGTGACTTGTTTCTGCAGCCATCTGTGGAGGCCAGTGATCACAGATAAATAGCACTGCGAAGTCAGTTCCAGCACCAGCCCCACAAGACTCAAGAGAAAGGCAGATGAATACCTGAAACTCAACCTGGCCTCTCAATCCCTGCTGAGTGTTTTACTAGGTAGACTACTGGGGAGTTACAGAAGTCATATGCACCTGGCACAGTGGCTGTGGAAACTGACCCAAGCCATACCAGGGTGGAGTTGGCCACTGCCCAAACACCACGTGACTCCCGCACTCAAGTTCCCTGAGGTTGATGAGAAGCCCAGGAGAATGCTGTGGCTAAACAAATCCTTCCCCTGACACAACCATTAAAACAGAAACTGAGTTTTCATTTCTTTGTGTTTGACATTTTTCATTTCTCATAGACTTTGTACTCGTGACACATCTGGGTGCTACTCCAGGGCCACAGGCATGTGAGCTTTGGCCATCAACCCTTAAGAAGGTGGATACTAACATTGCCAAGTGCGGGGATTGGAAGCCAAGGGTGGGTCATGTTCAGAGCACCTTAAGGTTGGCTGATCGGACCTGTGGAAATAACCTCCACCTCCGAATTACTAGGGACAGGGCTTCCAAAAGGCCACTGGTGGCCATGGGGTGGAGTTGGGGCTTCATTTGTCACCCTGCAAGTTTGGTGGAATCAGTGGGAAGGAGTCCAAATCACACGTAAGCGGGAGTGACTGGAGGCGGGAGGGAGTTCTCAGTATGGAGGCCATGGGTCTGCGACAGCAGAAGGTGCACACTCAATGATGTGTCCTCCAAAGTAGGTATGAAGGTAGTCCCCAGAAGAGGAAGAAATGCGATGAACAGAGCCTCTGAACTCCATTCAGATAAGGGCCACTGAGTCTGATCTGTGTCTATCCCCTGTTCAACAGACCCTGCATAACAAGACCTCAGAAGGGGTGGAGGGAAGATGGGACCACGTCCAGGTGGAAGGATCAGAGCACAGCTCACTGCCTTTCCCACTGCAGGCTTCCTCAGTGGAAGGAAGTGAGAAACGGCAACCCTGAGAGAGGAGAGCTGTGATCATCACCTTGGACAGGACAGAGAGAGGACTGAATACTCACTCACTGGGTGGGATACCAAGGCCACCAAAGGCATGGTGTAGCTTGAAAGTGATGCCAAACGTCTGATGGATAGTGAGCCATGGTGAAGAAGGAACCCAGCAGATGGACATGACTGGGGCACTGTGACGTCATGGGACAAAACTATTTGGTTTCAGCCTGTGCTTTTCTATGCGCCAGCCACACAGATATGGGAAGAAAGAAGTCCAGACCCAGAGTAGCACTGATTTCGGGGACCAGTAGAGTCCTTCTGTTGGAAGTTTCATATCCTCAGCTGGGAATTGGGTAGAGAGGCATTCCTTTTGCTGTTGCCTGTTCATTTCTGTATTCCTGACACAGTTCATCAATGGAGGAAGAGAAAAAGGAGGGTCATGAGACGAAGAATGGTGGGGAGCCTCTCTGTCGAGGGTTGGTGCCCAGTACCACAGAGCATGGAATTTTACTTCCCGCCCCACACTTCAGTGTGGGGGATCAGCATGCCAGGTGCCAAGTGTGAGTTGACAGGAAGCAGCCCTGGAGGTGAACCTGTGACTGTCACTACAAGTAGCTTACTTGTGAAGGAAGCCCAGTCTGCATCTGTAAGGGGTCTGGGGGGCGGCATGAGACATATGGGGACGGCATTCTGCTCAGGGGATTGATATCACTGTGGCTGGTTGGAGATTATTGGCAAGGGGACATCATGGGGGACTGTGTAGAACTCATACATCTCAGATTCACCACAGGCATCGCGTGAACAAGAGATGGGATGTGAATCCAAGGAGTGTTGTTATAGCCCATGCGCATGACCACATGCTAGAGTCCACAGTATTTAATGAGACGGTGCTCATTCTTCCCACACAGGTTGAAGGCCAGGACATTGACCTAGTATGAAGTGTGAATGGGCCAGAATGATCTGTGAAGCACAAGGAGAATAGGTGATCCTAGACCATGCGGTATTAGTCATCTCAGAGACCACTTCTTCCCCAGCATCCCAGCTCTGATGTGTCCCCATGTGCTCACCTAATAGCAAAGAATGCTCATTCACCTGTAGGGCAAGAGCCGTAACTCTTGGAAGGTTTCCTGGAGGAGTATTGTGAGCAAGCTCTGTCATTAACAAAGACGAGACATGTTTGTCTTTCCTCAATGTCACTATAAGTTCACAGACTGTGCCACTTTCATCAGCAGCAGTTCATTGAATACTTGTGGGTCACCCGGTGGTCATAAGGTTGGTGAGCACAAGTTACTTTATTCCTGTCCTAATTTCTCATTTCTATAACAGCCAAGTCACACCTCACACCACACACGATGATGCATAAATAGGTCACAGAAAGACTAAAGGTTAAGATGGCCACAGAACTGCAGGATGCTGAAGGAACCGCACAGGCAGAGAGAGAGAGATAAATGCAAAGTCAAAGAGTCACTGTAGGTGGCCAGAGAAGATACAACCCAGCTCAAGAAGTTGTTTAGGTACAGAGCTGTCAAAGAACACAAACTATTCTAGGCCAAGGTCCAGAAAGACAGTGGTTTCAGAGTGTCAGCCTGGAGTGTCAGCAGCTTGGAGTGGACTGTGTGTGATCTTCACAGGCAGGAGAATCCACAGTGTGCTAAAGCCCAAGGACAGAGATTCAGCGGTTGGTCACTGTGGAAATTTTACCGGGCAAGGCTTATGATGAATGACCAGGTAATGGATTAGGGCACCCAGACTTTTACCAGGAAGTAAAAGTCTGTGTCCAGTCTCTGGATGCTCCTCCTTTTATGAGCCTCGAGTGAGGGGATTGCTTCATTTGGTGGTCTGGTGTGTTCCATAGGCTCATGAGCCTAGCTTTTTCTGACATGCATTTGATGCCCTGTGCATCCACGTGCTTCTCATTAATTCAATAGTTTCAAAGGTAGTCATTTTATTAGCATAATTATGTGTCTGTTTTTTGCTCAGTTGTACTAGGCAGATGGTGGCTGTCTACTTGTACAAATAAAATACAGAGCCATTCTTCCTCGGCACTTAAAAGCTCCTGCTGTATAAAGTAGAGTAACTCAGGTTTAGGCATAGTCTAAGAACTGCTGTTCTGTCCATCCCCAGTAACTCATTATATATATATATATATATATATATATATATATATATATATATATGTAATACTTACAATCAGAGCAGGGCACAGCTTGGTCTGCACAGAGGGGTGCCATTGAATTGGACCTGCATAAACTGGGTGAGCCAGATTTCCCAACTCAGCAACAACAGGAAACAGGCCAAGATCTGAGTGGTAGATGTGGACACTGAGGGATGCGCCTAGACGTAATAAGTGATGACAACGTGGGCAAAGTCTTGAACTATTCATCTGGGTCTTGAGATATGGGCGGTGTTCCTGCTTGTGGGCCTCGAGAGAGTGCACAGATTCCCTGTCTTTCATTTCAGGCCCTCCAATGACCTTCATGGATGGCGGGGCCATGGCTAGCTCTCAAGACCTACCCAGGGTGTGAGCAGCTTGGTGCAACTGTGGACTGGTCATGGTTCAGCTGTGGTTGAGCCGTTGGGCTCCCCAAGACAGTTTGTCCCGTGGATGTGGGGACATAGGAGCCCCCTTCCCTCAGTCACTGTCACCGTAAGTTGAGTTCATTTGGATTCCTAATTGGTGTTTCGTGGTGTGATGTTTGATGGACAAGCATATGTTGTGTTCTAACGTGTTGAACCGACGTGTCCAGTGGCCTTCCACGTGGACGACAGGGAGGGCCCTTAGCTCTCTGGAGCCCAGTGTTGTGCTCAGAGCAGTTGCAGGACCAACCTTTCAGGTCATTTTATTCTTGTAAATGTTGCTTTTTCACACACATCCCCCACCCCCGCCCCCAGTCGTGATTCTACTGCGGTGTTTGAACTTAGAGATGCTGGTGTGGATGACAGAGCAGGTGTGGATGACAGCGGGGGTGTGGCCGGCAGCTAACAGTGGTCCTTGGCCACCAGGGGGCTGCTGGTGCCTTTATTTCACAGCGGTGTTTACAGGGTAGAGATTGGCAGCGTGTGTTGGTTTAAATCTTGGTCTTGGACATTTTCGTGAGATTTGTTGTCGGAGATCTTATTATTATTTTGTTATTGTTGGTATCAGGGATTTGAACCCCAATGCGTCTTACCCCTGAGCCACATTCCCAGCCCTTTTTATATTTCATTTAGAGACAGGGTCTCGATGAGTTGCTTAGAGCCTTGTAGATGGTGGCTTGAATTTGTAATACTCCTACCTGAGCCTCCTGAATCACTGGGATTACAGGCGTGTGCCACCATCCCCGTTATATTTCTGTTATTCTTGACGTGAAAAGGAGGAAGATAAAACGTGAAGGGAGTGTGTTCGGCATTAGTTGCCTTTTAGTTAAGTTTTCTTTTTCTTTACCAATGTAACAGTACTTTTCGTTTAATTTGGTTAAATTTCAAGTAGATTTTCTTTGTATGTTGTCTTCAAAATTAAAAAAAAAAATATTCTGCTACATACAATGGTGCACACCTGAAATCTCAGTGAAGTTGGAGGCTGAGGTAGGAGGATCAAAAGTTCATGGCCAGTCTCAGCAATTTAGTGAGACCCTCAGGAATTTAACAAGACCCTGTCTCACAATGAAATACAAAGAACTGGGGATGTAGCTCAGTGGTGGAGCACCCCTGGTTTTAAACACATTTAAAAAACACATTTTTTTAAAAAAAATCATGGATATTTCAAAAATCCACTTTTCAAAAATGAGAGTTTGGGTGGCCTGATGGCTTAGGACTTGTTTACTTGTCCCAATGTTTGGCCTTCAGTACCATTGACACTGTTTTTGCCTCTGTATGTAACATGACAAGTTAAAAATCATTGTATTGACCAAGTTTTCTCCTTATGCCTTGTATACATTTTCCATAAAATGTTTGGTGTTATTTGAACTTTAAAAATAATGAAAATAATGGTGTTGTTGGCAAGAATTTGTTGCTTTAAGTCCCTGAAGGGAATCCTCATACCAAGAATCCCACTTGTCATTTTATTTTACAATATAATTCTGAGCTCCCCCTCCCCCATGACATTGAATTCATTTGAATTTGTTTTATTTAGACTTGTGCCACATTTCATAATTATTGTTCAAATTAAAGCATTTTCTTGTGCATTTTTGGAAATGTTTTTTTCTGGCCAGGCACTTGAACCTTAAAATCCACAGTGAATGTTCCTTTATGGATGTTGTCAGGCAGGTTTGGACCTATTTAGTGTTTGAAACTAGATGTTCATCTCATGGAATCCACTAAATTTCAGTTCTGGTGCTTCTCATAAATTCTCCCTTTTAAGGTTAACTATATTATCTAATTGTGCATTTGACATAATTTAGATCTTTAAATTCTAGTCTTATTCCATAACCATCAGTTTTCTTTAAAATAAACGTTTTCTTAGTCTTGATTTATAAATGGAGAACTTAATCAGTCTGCTGAGCCCTTGATATTTAGGACTGTGATTGTTTTTTACTGTATGTCTTTGTCATTTAACAGTTTAGGATTTCATTTTCTAGGGACCTGTGTTTTGCATCATTTCATACTATTAAGTGTAAGTCCTGGCCTTTTTCATAAGCATTTCATAACCACTGTGTTAAAAAATTCCCAGTATCTTTAATTCATAAATTAGAGGAAAAATACCTTTATTTGTCTTGCATTTGGACAGTTTACTTTTTTCAAGTAGCTACATAGCCAAAGCTTTTACCATTAAATTTGTTTTAATATCATTATTTTCTGATAAAAATTTGGGGTACTAGGGATTGAACCTAGTGTGCTTAACCACAGAGTCACAACCCGAGGATGGATGGAGATATATATTTAATTTTAGAGACAGGGTCTTGCTACATTGCTTAGGGCCTCACTAAGTTGCTGATGCTGTCTTCAAACTCCCGATCCTCCTGCCTCAGCCTTCTATGCTGCTGGGATTACAGGCATGTGCCACTGCACCTAGCATGCATTTTTTTATATTGGTTCTTTTTAGTTATGCATGACAGTAGAGTCGATTTTGACATAATTATACAAGCATGTAATATGTCTTATGGCCTAGGTCTTCCTTTCCAAGTATTCTTATCATTAAAAAAGATTTGTGTAGTTTCTGTTTAATGTTTACAGGTAAGGAGGATAGGAATGGTCAGAGGTTAGACTGGTGGGAATGTGAACTGCAGGAACATGCAAATCCTTCTCCATTAGCAAGAGTGCTGTGTCTGCTTTTTTGTTCACAAATGCTGACTGTACTTCATTGCCTCATGTGCTACCGTATTGAATTAAGTAATAGGTGGAACTTGCCTATTTATACTCATTCTTCCATTGGGTGCCATAGACTTTATCTGAAAGGAGAAGTCAATTAAAGGGAAATACTTGATGTTTTGTTGGGAAACCTAAGCAGTGGGGCAAGTTGTTTCCCTTTGATAATGGTGATGGATGTATGGTGATAGATGATTTTTTTCTCATTGATTCTTTATTAACTTGAAATTATTTAATGACTCCTATGTTGATGGAATAGTCATATTTTATAAATCTACTTCAGTTACATTTAGAAAAGTGAAAGATTCATTGCTAACATTTGAGATTTACTTTATTGTTATTTTTTTAAAACACAGATTTTAGGAATTGGCACATTACCTAGTCTTACTAATCCTAACTTCTGGAAGAGCTATAGACTTTAAATAATATCAAAGTGTGGAATGAAGACACTTTTATTACATAGTAACTGCCCATAATATCGCAGAGTCATACCAAATAGGACTCAATCATCAAATATATACATATGCTAGTGATTAATTTTTCATTATTATTTATGTTCTAGGATCTATGTTCAATATTATTTGTTTGTAGCATTATTTGAGATATGGAATAAGTAATGAAATTGCTCTGAATGGTAGTAGTATATTTTGTAATGTAAGCAATTTTTCAACTTACTATTTCACTGATTACTGACATACTAATATGTAGTTGTATTCTATGTATTCCGTGGTCTATTGTCATTATTCACAGACATGCTGTTAATAGGACTGAAAACACATTTGAAATGTTTATTAGTTGTAATTGTGTCAGTAATCAGTAACAAAATAAGGAACACATAAAATTGATCCTACATCCTTACCAACATTTATTGTTATTTGTATTCTTGATAATTGCCATTTTGATTGGAGTGAGATGAAATCTCAGTGTAGTTTTAATTTGCATTTCCCTGATTGCTAAATGTGTTGATAATTTTTTCCATATATTTGTCGACCATTTGTATCTCTTCTTTTGAGAAGTGTCTATTTAGTTCTTTTGGCGATTTACTGATTGGTTTATTTGATTTTTTTGGTGTTTTTTGAGTTCTTTGTATATTCTGGATATTAATGCCCTATCAGAGGAGCAGGTGGCTAACATTTTCTGCCATTCTGTAGGTTCTCTCTTCACATTTTAAATTTTTCCTTCACTGTGCAGAAGCTTTCTAATTTGATGCCATCCCATTTATTGATTTTTAATTTTAGGTACACTCATACAGTATTGGTGGAACTACAAATTGGTTCAACCACTCTGGGAAGCAGTATGGAGACTCTTCAAAAAACTATGAATGGAACTACCATATATATGACCCAACTATCCCACTCCTTGGTATATATCCAAAATATTTTAAATCGGTATACTTCAATAATACAGTCTTATCAATGTTTACAGTAGCACGATTCACAATAGCCAAGATAAGGAACAAACCTAGATGCCCTTCAGTAGATGATTGGATAAAGAAAATGTGGTATATGAACACAATGGAATATTATTCAACCATAAAGAAAAATGACATTATGGTATTTACTGGTAAATGGATGGAATTTGAGATTATCAAGCTAAGTTAAACAAGCCTGTACCCAAAAGTTAAAGGTCAGATGTTTTCTCTGATAGGTGGAAGCTAATCCAAAATAAGGGGGGATATAAAAATAGAAGAAAGATCAATGGAGTAGATGAAGGGGATTGAATGGGATGAGATAAGGAAAGACATATATATATGAATATGCTACAGTGAATCTCCCCATCAAATACATCCACAAGACACTAATTAAAAAAAAATATATATATATATATATATATTCCAGAGGCTGAGGCCGAAGGATCTTGAGTTCAAGCCAACTTCAGCAACTTAGCAAGGCCCTAAGAAACTTAACAGGACCCTGTCTCAAAATAAAAAATAAAAAGGGCTGGGGATGTTGCTCAGTGGTTAAGCACCCTGGATTTTTAATCTCTGGCATATATATATAAATAGCATAAGGATCAGTAGAGTAGAGGAAAGGGAACAGGGAGAAGGAGGAGGAGAGGGAAAGGGGAAGTACTTGGGACTGAATTAGAACAAATTATATTCCATGCTTTTATAGGTTTGTCAAAATGAATCTTAACATCCTAACTAAAAAGAACCAATAAAAAGAAAAAGGAAAGGGGAGTAAAAATGATCCCCAAAATTTGTTCCCCATAGTTTTGTATCAGGTTCAAATGTCATAACCCTTATTGTGTTATTTAATATTCCTGTGCTTAATGGTTTATTGAGATGAATTATGGCTCAGTTTGAAGGAATAGGCTTCTGAAGAGCATGGTTATCTGATGTTTCACTTTGACTAGTGCCGTTCACCTCTTCTCTATGATCTTTCACTCTTTTGCCTTACCTGTCAGACTGCCTGCTTGAAAACGCTGCCTATTTTCAGAAGTTACTCCGGAGAAGGGAAAGAGGACATCTGCTCAAGGCACTCACTTTTATGAGTACCCAAGGTCATTGTTGACCATTGCTGAATAACTCTGTGATAGAGACCTGGTTTCAAAACAGTTCTTTTTATCAGAGTAACATCTTTTCTCAGTCATTAAAGTGAAGATGATACTGTTATACAAAACTTTTGACCTTGTTTCAATGTTCTGATTCCAAAATCACTTGATTATGATGTTTATTTCCATCCAAGTTTTCATCTGACATTTATCCTTTTTGGAAACTCTTGCAGTAACAGGTGGAAGCAAGGTGGATGAACTGGACTGTCCAGATAAACCTTGCTAATGCAGGGATTGTGGAAGTGCTGCTTACGTGCCTTTTTCTGCTATAAAAAAAAGACAAGTGATGAAGGTGGTTATAACCATCACTATTTATGTAAAAGGGGAAAGAGAAAGTTTTGGAAAGTGGTGGTGCAGAATGGTATCTGCCAGTCTACCTCTACCATGGAGGAGAGGGCATTTACTTGGTAATAGTTGTAGAGACAGGGGTCAACAAGGAAAGTAATTCAGAGGTCAATACCCTCTCAGTTCTTCCCCCTTCCATGCATTGTTATCAGGTCTTTGCTTTGCAAATGTTTCTGGGAACACATCATGCTTCATTCAGTCTCCAGTATCTGAGCCTCAATGTCTCAGCTCTTTCTCCCTATCATATTTGAGCCTCAGTTCCTTCCTTTGCACAGTGGGGATTGTACCTGATGTCTTGAATATTGTGAGAATCACATGCAATCATCTTTATGAAGGGCATGATATACAAGAGGTGCTCAATGAATTAGAATCCTGATTTCTGAATCCACATATTAGAAAAGAGTATTATGGTAATTGGTTTAATTCCTCCTGCCACTTCTGCAGCCCCACCCAACCTAAGCTCTTTAGACTTTGCCATAATATCATTTACATAATTCTTTCTCAAGTCCAGCAAGCTTCCTCAGAGGTTACTAGGACATTTCCTTGGAAATCACACCACAAATCCTTTTGGAAAGCCAGAGGAAGGCTTGACCTCAGACTTTTCCATCTTCTGAGCCACAGTCGATTCTGGCCAGCTTGGACAACCCATATGGAGGTTGTCAGGGTTCAGTACCCAGCACCCAGCACCCAGCAGGACTTGCTGCCATCTGTAAACTGGGAACACATCATGCCTGTTACCTGGAAGTGCCAGATAGGTTTCTGCTCTGTTTTGATTCTGTAAAGTCACTTCTTTTCTGTGATGTTTTAATTCATGTGGAAACATCTCACAATTTGAGAGGGAAAGAAAAGTGCAATGTAACTACGTACTATTCTGAGATATGCTCAGAGAGACTGGTAACCTTTGGTCCCAGTGGATACCTCAAATGCCTCACTTTTCTGTTGGCATAAGTTTCATTCAGAAGGTGGCATCACAGACCATGAAGCTCACTCACCCAAGGTCAAATTCCATTTTTCTAGTGCCAAGCTCATTGACATTCAGCCTCTTCTGGTTGATACTGGTAATAGATTAAATGACATGAAATCCTTGGAAAATGAAGGTCATTGTTATTTGCCACCCAGTGAAAAATGGAGGTCAGAGATACCTAGGAAAAGCTTTACCCAAAGTTATGTTTCTTAACCAATAATGTAATGGTGACCAAGGGCATTATTTGACATTAAAAAGCAGTAAAGTGACACCTCTTCCCTGTATACCCCTGTCCCGTCTGCCCCTATGATGACAGTCATTTTGCTTCTCTTTATTGTGTTGGGGAGACAGTGAGGAAGACCTAAATGGATGGTTTCATGGGTATTTTGCTGAGTATCAACAGTCAGGAAGAGGTCACAAGGTAGAGGGTTCCAAAGGAAGGTCTCTCTACTTGGTGACAATCTCTGGATATAGGATGTCAATGAAAGAGAAGGTATACCTCCTGAGTTTAAAGTGGGACCTGAGCTGGGCACAGTGGTGCACACTTGTAATTCCAGTGATTTGGGAGGCTGAGGCAGGAAGAGCACAATTTTAAGGCCAGCCTAGGCAAGTTAGTGAGATCCTATCTCAAACTAAAAATATCAAAGGCTCGGGGATATAGCCCAGAGGTAGAGTGCCCCTAGGTTCAATCCCCAGTACTGTCACAAAAAAGTGGGACCTGGCTCTTGTATCTTTCCCAGGATTTCATGCCTAGGCCAATGTTGTCAATTAGTCCCATAGAGTCAAGATTGTGTACTTACAGCTCAGTACAGTGGCACACGTCTGGAATCCCAGTGGCTTGGGAAGCTGAGGCAGGTGGATTATGCAAGGCCAGCCTCAGCAATTCAGGGACACCCTGTCTAAAATAAAAAAATAAATAAAGGGCTGGGGATATGGCTCAATGGTTAAGACCCTTGGGTTCAATCCCTAGCACCCAAATAAATAAATAAATAAATAAAAGTTTGTCTACTTGCTGGGACTGGTAATGTGCTGTCAATTCTCAGTGTGACATAGTCTAGGTCAGAGTCATATTTGCCTTAAAGTATTTTTCCATGCCTCTTATATACATGGATTATAGAAAGAGAATGTACCATAATGGATATTTTAAGGCAAGGTATTTGGAACTCTAAATAGATTTTATACATAGAGGGAGGCAATTGTTTTTAGTAATATTTGATGAAATGAACAATATACATAAGGGCTGATGTGAAATAAATTTTTGTATTACATGTGTGTCATGTGCTCATGTACAAAGTCCAGAGATTTCAGGATAGCACATTGAAAACTAACCACTGACAGTCATGTGCATAGAATTATACCCACTAGGACCATCTTGGAACATGGCCAGTTAGGCTTTTGTGAGGCAGTACTTGTTTTTTAATTTGGACTCTCATTGTGGATCTTTATCAAGCAAGCTTATACTTCCCCACTCAGAAATTTGAAAAAAAAATTAGATGGCATTTTTTATATGTGCATGCAAGAGTCATATTTCCCTCCTGGGAACTGAAGGCCTGTCTCTCCAACCTTGAATGCTGGCTCCAGACTTCCTAAGATCTAATCTGTGAGTTTGGAGAATAAGGGCTTGACATGGGTGGGAGACTGAGGAACACCAGTGGAGTTTGTTTCTTGCTTTGTGGTTCCCTGTTTTATGCATCCTGTAGTGTTTCTGGGACAGCAGCAGTCATTTTGAGTCTCATAGGAATGATGGTGATGGTGATGGTGGTGATGCTAAAGGAAATGAGGCATAGCTCCCGCTGATGAAAAGCCTGTGCTGAACACTGTGTGCAGGCATTTCCATTGGTTCCTCATCTAGCTATATAAAGCCCCTGTGTATTATGTATTGATATTACCTTCATTTTACAGGGGGCAATAAAGCATTATTGAATAAATATTTACCTTGCCATAGTAACAGAACCAAAATATTATAGAGGTGGCAGGGACTCAGTCAAAGTTTATCTGACCCCAAATTTTGTGATATTTAATCACTAAGGTGCAAGAAGCATTTTCAGTAATGTTTTGTTGCCAGGAAAAGCCGTTGTTACCTGATCTTCTACCTGCTCTACATTTTCCAGTAGATATGGTGATCCAGCAGTCACCCTGGGTGTTTTTTTTTTCTACAATCCTAAGGTAGCATTTATTATTTCTTAATTAATACAGATAATTACTTCCCCTTAGTATTTGATGTTCTGCCATAATAAGTAGGTTTATAATTGAGGTAGAAGTCTTACTGGAGCAAGGCCTTGGGTTGACTTTCTCTGGGTGTTTTGCTGATGAAAAAAGATAGAACACAGTCTGAACTCAGTGGATTTCAGGACTGATTTCTCAGCTACCCTGTTCTTTTAATGAGAAGAACTGCAGAGGTTAGAGGCTCAGAGCAAGGGAGGACTATTCTGATCAGGAAAGATGGAATAGCACATAAACCTGGCCCCTCACTCAGGGGCTCCCAGCCTCAAGATGGGACGAGGGCCAGGAGCAGCAGCACTGTGCAGAGCTGCTCGTGGAGGCTGAGGACACTGGATTCTGGTGGGAAACTTGTGACAAACATTATGTGTTCCAGAAATTGAGGCCTATTAGGCTCCTGTGCTCAGCTTTGTGCTTGCTTCTTCTGACCACCCTCTGTGTATCAGTGGGAGGAAATAAAACCCATGGGTTCTGTCAATGATGTAAGATGGGTGAAGTTTGGAGCCTGGTTATGCAGAAACCTCTGGGTCAGGTCTCCAGGCTGGTGGCCTAACCCCCCTCCTGTTCCCAGTTTTACAGGCCACAGACCACAGACTGATGGTGTCACTTCCTCTGTGTGTCCTGGAAGCCTTGGTGGCTTGGTGGTCCCACCCAGGGGTCCTGGGGTCCTCCCAAGGGCTGACTGCATTGCCTGGGAGACCTTGCTGCACTCTCAAGGAAAGGGTGTGGCCAACACCAGGGAGAGAGATGTGGGCATCCCGTACAGTGCTACAGCCACTGGGACTGTGACTGGGTAAGGTGCAGCTGCAGTTTGTGGTGGGGGACACAATGGTCTCCCAGTGTCAAGTCCCCTAAGGGTTCAAGTAAGAAAGTGAGTTTGCTCCATAGCATGAGGAAGATACAGACAGTTCTAGCCTAAGGGACTTTGGTGTGAAAGTGCGATGGATCTTAGGGCTTCAAGGAAATGCACCTTTCCTGTTCCCTCATCTGTGGGGCAGCCTGGCTCAGTGCACATTGCTGAGTGTGAGTAATATGAGAGGTCATGGTCCTCGGCAAATTGAAACATTTAGGATGGTGGTGTGTGTGTGGGGGGGTTCTTATGTCCCATTTACCCCAAGGATGCTGGGTTTGTGTGTTGGTGAAGGCTGTGCTGGATCAGCCTTAGGCTGTGAAGATGGCCATGGAGGTAGGTGGCTCTGCACCCTCTCTTGATGTTGGGCAGGTGAGTCAGGTGAGGGAGTTGTGAGAAGGAGCTGCTCTTGCTTTTGCTGAGTGGTTGGAACCTGGATGTGCTGTGTCCCTCATCTGATTCATATTCCAGATCTTTCTTCTATGGCTTCCTGGGTGGCCTGGGTGCTGCCTGTGACATGCATTTCCCTATGTCTGTCTCAGGAGGGCCTGGCTCAGGTTCTGGTTTTAACTGTTGTCCCCTCTTCCTCTTTCCCTAGTTCTCATACAGTCCACATGTTTTTGCAATCAGCTCCTTGTTCATTCCTCTCATCCAGGTACTAAACAGGCATAACTCTGTTTAGCTTTCAAGGTCAGAGGAGATCAGTCATATCCAGAATGGTATGGCCATCTTTGTACATTCCTGATTATAAAATTACCACAAGGCTTTGTTTTGTATCTTTTGCAAATAGAGAAAGAACTTACACATTTTCTAAAGGAAATGCTCTAAGAGAAAGCTAGGGATAGGCCTCTTGTCTCTTTCAACACAGATAGTTTTTTTTTTCCTTATTTTACTTTGCATTTGCATTTACAGTGTGCTAGTTTGAGACATAAGATTTTCCTTTCTTCCCTAACTGATGACTCTTGAACCTTGGCCGAAGTCATTCATGTACAGTGAGCTGTACAAAGAAGGACCTCCAGGACAAGTAACAAGGAAGTCATATTGCTCCTCCTCTAACCTGCTTATGCTTATACTCTTTTTTTTAAAGTTTTAGTTATAGATGGACACAATACCTTTATTTTACTTTATTTATTTATATGTGGTGCTGAGGATCGAACCTAGTGCCTCACACACTCTAGGCAAGTGGTCTATCACTAAGCCATAACCCCAGCCTGTGCTTTTACTCTTACTCATGTCCACATGAAGAGTTTTGTATGATCAATTAGATTGAGGTACAAGCATTAGACTCAGTGACAGATGGTTTATGTTGATACATTGGTGTTAATGCTTTTGAAGTGTGGGCTTTACTGTTTCTCTAAGATCCTGAGTCCTTGAGTGTTCTGGATGAGCTGCAGTTTGATCTCCCCCAGGTTATAAAGATTTTATCTTTGATATTTTTTGCTATTGTTTATTTATTTTTTGCAGTGCTGATGATGGAACCCAGGGCCCTCTCACATACCTGGCAAGCCCTTTATCATAAGTTACATCCCCAATCCTGATCTTTGACTTTTTAAAAAATATTTTAGTTATTTTTTTTATTTATATGCAGTGCTGAGAATCAAACCCAGTGCCTCAGACATGTGAAGCAAGTGCTGCACCACTGAGCCACAACCCCAGCCCTGACTTTTTTCACCAGGGCTTAAACCCAGGGCACTTAACCACTGAACCACATCCCCAACCCTTTTTATTTTATTATTTTATTTTGAGACAGGGTGTTGCTAAGTTGTTTGAGGCCTCACTACATTGCTGAGGATGGCTTTGAACTCATGATCTTCATGCCTTAACCTCCTGAGCCACTGGGATTATAGGCCTGTGCCACCATGCCTGGCTATGTTAAATAACTTAGATGTGTAGGCCTCTTAGAGTTCCATTGAGTTCTTCTGTATAATGTGCAGTATCTCCTAAATCCCTTTGGGTTTGATATTCTCCTCAGCCCATTGTATTTACTCTAAAACCACAATCTATAGATTACTCACTGCTATAGTTCTTGTCAATTTACACTTTAGATTTGGATTTGCCTTCTGAACATTCCTTGTGTCTTGTTATTCATATGCTGACCTGTGCTGCTTTTGATCTTCCTGAGAAAGAATGTTGCTGGCCTCACAGAATGCTGGAAAGGCCTATTGTAGAATCCAGTCTACTGTGAGCTTGGAAACTATAGCTGGTTTTTTTAGGGTGCTAACCCACAGGGTGTGCAGTGTCGTTTTAGGTAAGAATAGACATCTGTGTTTTTCTCTAGAGTACAGAAGAAATGGTTGTGGGAACTGGAGGTCATAGTCAAGCACTGAACCTCCTGTGCTTTCAAATGAGTCCTTCCTGCTAAAATGTTTTTAGATTTTGGAGTTCAAGGGGAAAGATACTATTAAGGACACTGAGCAAATGTATATTATGGCTTCTACAATATTTTTTGATTTTGCAGTTGGTGTTTGATGTTTTGTATTTGTGGTGTTTTCATTTAACATTTTGTCCATGGGTTTCTGAATCTCAAATAATCATATCAGTTCTGCAGAAACTATAATCTCCAGGTGTAAGATCTCAACTCAATTAGTGGCCACAAGACATTAATTATTTTATTGTATTTTATTTTAGTACCGGGGACTGAACTCAGGGGCACTTGACCACTGAGCTATATCTCCAGCCCTATTTTGTATTTTATTTAGAGACAGGGTCTCATTGAGTTACTTAGGGCCTCACAGTTGCTGAGGCTGGCTTTGAACTCACAATTCTCCTGTCTCAGCCTCCCAAACTGCTGGGATTACAGGCGTGCACCACTGTGTCCGGCTAAGACATTAGTTATTTATTGCTATGAATAAATTTTCCTTTGGGGCTGTGAATTTGGGATTAGTTTTATTTTGAAGCTTAGTTTCTTTACTTTGTTTGCAATATCTGCATTTGTGCTTACTCTTACACAGTGATCTTGTAATATTATGTACTGGGGCATGTCACATGTATATGTACTGTGTAAGTGTCCTATATGTGGAAGGCAGCAGTTTCAGGACAATTGGACTGTCCCATAGGGACCTCTTCAGTGAAACATTTCCCCATTCTTCTGGTTGCTCTGTAACTGAGACCTCTGGCCAGAGCTATTTGATTTTACCCTCTCACATTGCCATAATTGAACCAATGAGTTTTTCTCCTACTAATTTTTAATTTTGAAGATAGAGACCAAGACAGGATGGTTGTTTAATAAGTCTCCTTAATGTCATTATTTTTGCAGATAATGTATTTAACAACCTATCTGTTGAGTTTTACTGAGAAGTTATCATTCCTTTGCATAAGAAATGTGTCCGTGGATTTGTTCCTGGATTTTGCACAATACTATGTTTTCTCAATAAAATTTGTTTGTTGAAAAAATTCCTACATGAATGTTTGATTATTGAGAATGAATAAAAACTTTATCAAGCAGGGCATAGTAGTGCACACCTGCAGTCCCCAAAACTTGGGAGGCTGAGGCAGGAGGATCATAAGTTTGAGGCTAGCCTTTGCAACTTAGGGAGATCCTGTCTTAAAATAAAAGAATAAATCATAAAAGGGCTGCAAATATGGTTCAGTGGTAAAGCACCCCTGGGTTCAATTCCCACTACTGCAATAAATAAATAGATAAATAAATAGTATTGTATTATCTAATACCATCATATGAGAAGTGATCTTTTTGCCCTTTACATGAGGACACTTATTTGGATATTGAGGGGTGGCATAATAATCTAATTCTGCTAAAGATGAGTCAGACATGGAGGGACTAGCAAGATTCCTGCAGAAGGGTCAGTTCAGAAGTCTTAAGACCAAAACTGGAAACAGTGATCAGAAAGTTGATTTCTGGTCCAGCCTGCATTATATTCTTGTTTCTTGAGTCTTAGAAATTTTCATTATACCACACTACCTGCCATTGAATGGATTTAATGAAAAGAGTTAAGATTCTTCTTGTCATTATCTGTTCCTTAAAAATATCAATACTAAGTGTATGTGGAGGCACATGCTTGTAGTCCCAGCTAATCTGAAGACTGAGGCAGGTGGATTACAGGTTTGAGTCTAGCCTGGGTAACTTAACAAGACTGTACCTCAAAATAAAAAAAAAATTAAAAAGACTGGGGTATAGCTCAGTGTTAAAGCACCACTGGGTTCAATCCCAGTACAAAAACAAGTGGGTGTGGGTGTGTGTGTGTGTGTGTGTGTGTGTGTGTGTGTGTGAATACTTTTCTGACTATGTAAAATTTCCAATTAACTACAATTACATATCTATTGGACAGCTGAACATTGCTTAAACATTACGTAAATTAGCAGTTTTATTTGGTAACTAGGTGCTGGGCCTCCATCCCCCCAAAATTTCAAGATATGTGTTATTGTCCTAAGGAATTTTTAGTTTTATAGTCATTAGAATATCTCCTCAGGGCAAAAGATAATAAGACTGTTATGGTCAGTCCTGTCTGTAGATTTGCCATATTGGATGGTTGGGCTTAGGTCTGTCCCTGGGGTTTCATAGACATCTTGTCTGCAGAGGTCTTTGAATCTATACTTGCCATTAATTCTAGAGGTTCTTTTTGAGACATCTCAAGTCCTACTTCAGAGTTCAAAGATCTTTTTCTCTTGGTTCCTCATTGTGGCTGGAACTTTATTTCTATCTTCATTGTGACCTTCTGTGTATTAAGGAATGAGTCACCCATCAAGTCACTTCCACTTCCCTATGATTACCCATGCCCACATGGTATTCTACCCACATAGTGGGTGCCCATTTCCTCAGGAATTCTTGGGAATGCTGGTCCAGGTAGTAGCTCCATTTCAGCAATGATATAGCCACTTGTGGGCATAGATGGCCTTTTCACACTTGTGTTGGTAGTCTAATAATGAATCCTTGTCATTGTTCAGCTGAGGCTTGCAATGCTGAACTCTACTATTATTGCTGTTTTCCCTGTCTCCAGTCACACAAATCACTGAATACTGATGAAATGCCTAGGGGTTATGACAACTTCTAGCTTCAGTTTTTGAGAATCATACAAATGACTGAGTCTCCTATTCAGTTAAAGGGCCCCAGCTGCTTGCCCTATGAATAAACTTTTAAAAGAGTTGTAATTAGACCAAGCTGAATCCTTTTTGACATCAAGACAGGATCAGGTAGCTTGAGTAGTGGCCAAACTTCAGTAGGCACTACCCTCAGAGAGAAAACTCAATAAGGAGATTCAGAGCTTGACCAGTCAAGGGTCAACAAACACCTGACCACACTCCCAATATAGGAAGGGTGTGTGGTCCTTGTTATGTATGACATATATCTCAACCATTGTGAGAACCTGTCCCCTGACTTGGTATAGTCAATAGAAACATTTGGGTTTCTGAGGCTCTTGAGAGTAGAGAGAAAAGAAGTCAGTATCCTGGGAAACCACCCAGAAATCAGCAAAAGATTATTATAAGGTGTATTTTTCCTTAAGGTCCTGGCTGAGATGCCATAAACAGTTCAGGTCAGCCAACATAATGACCCTCAGAGCCTAACAGTAGTTCCTATTGGCTATGTGAATGTTACCTCGAACAAAAAGAACCAGAGACAAAGTAGAGGGAAACACGAAGAGACCGGGTCACTCAGAAATTGGCAGAGAATCAAGAGTCTTGCCCTTTGCAGAGAGACATTTCTCCATCTATTTCAGAAAAAGATAAACAGTTACTGAGTTTTGTCTCTGTGTTATAATTTGCCCAAGAGGTATCCTCTAAAAGATCCTATTAATGCAGGGATATCAGGGATATTCAGAGGTAAAATGATTAGATCATGGGAGCTGTAACCTCACTGATCCATCCTGGTTTGAATGGACTGGTTGGGTGGTAACTGTAGGCAGGTGGGGCATGGCTGGAAGAGGGAGATCTTTGGGGGCATGCTCTTGAAGGGTGCATCTTCTTTGTGCTTCGTTGTGGTTCATTCTCTCTCTCTCTTTCTCTCTCCCCCATCAGCAGAGCAGCTTTCCTCCACCACAATTTCCCCATGATGTGCTTCTTTACCTTGGGCCCAGAGTGATGGACTGGCCATATATGGATTGAGGCCTCTGAAACTGTGAGCCAAAAATAAACTTTCCCTCCTTTAAGTTGTTCTTGTCAGGTATTTTGGTCATAGTGTTGCAAAATGGAATAAATCACTTTGGTTGGACTATTCCATAAAAGATGTTCTCCCTAGGAGATTTTGACAGTAAGGATCCTCAAGGATTATGTGTTTCCCTGCTGAGAGTATTTTTGCATGCTATTAAATATCTCAAGGATGCATGAAAGTATGAATCTTCATTGAAGGCCTTTGCCTTTACCTTGAGTTTTGATCTGTTTCTGTCTGCCTTAATTAAAGGACCTACTTTTCTTTGTGGTCTCAATAAGTTAGTCAGAAAGCTTCTTACAAGCTCGGCATGGTGACATATACCTGTAATCCCAGCAATTTAGGAGGCTAAGGCAGGAGGATTGCAAGTTCACAGGCCAGACTCAGCAACTTAGCAAGATCCTGTCAGAAAATAAAAATAAATAAAAAGGACTCACTAGGGATGTAGCACAGTGGTAGAGTGACCCTGGGTTTAGTCCCCAGTACCATATGCACTACACAAACAAAAAAAAAAAAGGGAGAAGGAGAAGGAGGTAAAAAGGAGGAGGGAAAGAAGATGAAGAGGAGGAAGAGTTTCTAACAAAGGCTGAGGCAGTGTGTATGGGTTTGGAGCACTACATAGTAGCAAAGTTTCAAGCACAGTAACTGTTCAGTGTGATGTTGTCATGAGGTTTCTTCTATTTTCTCTACTTTCCATCTCCCAGTCTTTCCTCTTCCTCTTTGTTTAGAACAGTTACTTTATTGTGAACTAGATGAAAGGCAGTTTTTTTTTATAAAGACAGAATATTTTGCTTTTCCAAATGGTCCCCAGGAAGGAAGCCATGATCCCCCTATCTAACTGAACATGGTGGGAAGATGGGAAAATTGTATCCTGAGATATTTTATTAGAGGAAAGCACAACATTTTAGAGTGGGGAATTGGGAATAAGAATTAAGAGTATGCATCTGTGGGAAAGAGATAGGACACTACTGTATTAGTCATCTGTGTGTCACTGTGACCAAAATATCTGACAAGAAAAACTTAGAAGAGGAAAAGTTTACTTCGACTCATGTTTCATAGGTTTAGTCCATGGTGGGCCAACTCTATTGTTCTGGGCTCAAGGTGAGGCAGAACATCATGGCAGAAGGGTGTGGTGGAAGAGATCTTACATATTCTTTTGAGACAGGGTCTTAATAAGTTGCCAAGGCTGGCCTCCAACTCTCTATCCTCCTGCTTCAGTCTCCCAAGTAGTTGGGATTAGAGGCATGTACCACCCAGCTCTAAAGATTTTTACTGCTATAATAAAATAATGTATGGGTCTTAATATCATAATTGGAAATTGGAGATTTTAGGCTCAGCACCCTTTCCAGAAGTGTTCAGAAGCTCCCTGTTGAATTGCTGTCTTGTTCACAACAGGGACTGGGATGACCAGGTGAGGGAGAGGGGTGAGGTTTAGAGAGAGATTGATAAAGAATCACCAGTGATGAGAACAGGACCAAAGTCAGAGCAGGGCAGGGCTGAATGTGTTTTTTTAAACCATGAAATGTAGGGGTGGAGTAAAGTTAATGTTATTACTAAGCATTTTCTCTGGCCATGGCAGCAATTTATATAGTGTGTAAATCTCATAAGATTGTAACCCTCTCCACCACTGTGACAAATGTAATATGCTTCGTGTTGACCTCATGTAAGATGTTATCAGATTGATATTGTTCCTACTTGAGGCCTCATGCCTTGAAGCTGGAATAGTGAGGAGTGCTAGATGATTTCCCCTAGGCTAAAAATACTTTTTTTTTTTGGGGGGTATCAGGGATTGAATTCAGCAGCACTCAATCACTGGGCTACATCCCCAGATGTATTTTGTATTTTATTTAGAGACAGGGTCTCTCTGAGTTGCTTAGCATCTTGCTTTTGCTGAGTTGGTTTTGAACTCGAAATCCTCCTGTCTCAGCTTCCTGAGCTGCTGGGATTACAGGTGTGTGCCACTGTGCCCAGCATTAAAAATGCTTTCTAATAGAAAACTTCACCTAATCCTTAATCTAGCTCCCCTTCTTCTAAACTTCACATGGATTGCTGATCTCCATTTTAATAAGATAATATTATACAAAACATCACATTTAAAACAGCACAGTGACTGATGCATACCTGTATTTGTGCCAGTTGTAGGCAAATAAAACCAGCTGAAGATCTCTCTTCAGTCACTGTGAAACAACTCTGGCAGGGATTTCAGTGAGTAATCTGGTATTGAATGGAAGGATTGATGACCTCCAGTGTCTCGTAGTCTTATTTCAAATATCAGGTTCAAGCTCCTTATTGCAGGGTCCCGTGAGGCTGCTGCAAAGGATGAATAAGTTCAGTTTTTAAATTTCTATTTTTACATTATATACATACTTTAACAATCATGCTTTTTTCCTCCCATAAAAGAAACAAGAACATATTTCAATTGGCTTTCACATGAAAGGGAGAGATCAGCACCGGGGAAATAAGGATTCCTGGCCCCTAAGTCTAAGTAAGTGCAAAAGGAAACCTGGAAGATGTGAATTGACTCTGCACAGTAGCCACACCTCTTTGTAGCAAACGTAGCATGGGAATATGGCAGAAAGACACCTGGACAGAGAATCATCAGAACACTTAAGTTAGGTAAAATGCAATGGCAAATGCAAAGCAAAGGTGAAATGGCATCCCAAGCATGATAATGACAGCAAAGTCTGTAGTCAGTGCCAAGGGTGGGACAGGGAATGTGGAAGGAGTTTTATAACACAAAATCACTGATTTTTTAGAACTCTTTTACAAATCACTATCTAGATGCAGCACTCCTTTCAGAAGCATTTAACTTCATTTTGAATCACTATGTCGACGTATACAATTTTGCAATGTGCAAAATCACCACCCTGCCTTAAGAGTTGCAATTTATCTAATATTTCAAAAATGGTTGAAACAACTATCTTGATAGGTATTATCAGAAAAAACAGTTAGGCCAGGCATGATGGGGTATGCCTATAATTCCAGCTACTTGGGAGGCTGAGGCAGTATGATTGCAATTTGAGGCCAGCTTCAGCAACTTAGGGATACCCTATCTCAAAATAAAATTTTAAAAAAGGGCCGAAGAAGCCAGATATGGTGGCGCATACCTGTAATCCCAGTGGCTCAGAGGCTGAGACAGGAAAATGGTGAGTTCAAAGCCAGCCTCAGCAATGGCAAGGCACTAAGCAACTCAGCAAGACCCTGTCTCTAAATAAAATACAAAATAGGGCTGGAGATGTGGCTTAGTGGCAGAGTGCCCCTGGGTTCAATCCCTGGTTACCACCCCCCTCAAATAAAAGGGCTGAGGATATAGCTCAGTAGTAAAGTACCCTTGGGTTCAGTCTCTAGTACCAAAAAAAAAAGAAAGAAAGAAAGAAAGAAAAGGAAAAAGAAAACCCATTAGCGAGTTTATTAGCAATAAAAGACTTCTCTTTCTTCCCAGGAGCTCACCAATAGCAAGATCAGTGAAAATGTTGTTTGTTTTAAAGCTTTTTTAGGCAGTAATGGGGATGGAACTGAGGGTCTCACACATACTAAGCAAGTGCTGTACAGTACCACTGAGCTACATCCCCAACCCTTTAAGCATTTTTTTCAGCCTTCAATCTAACTTTCAGGCACTTTTTTGTGGGGTACTGAGGATTGAACCCAGGGGCACTTTACCATTGACCTACATCCCAAGCCCTTTATTTTTTTTTATTTTAAGACTGGGTTTTGGGGCTGGGGATGTGGCTCAAGCGGTAGCACGCTCGCCTGGCATGCGTGCGGCCCGGGTTCGATCCTCAGCACCACATACAAACAAAGATGTTGTGTCCGCCGAAAACTCAAAAATAAATATTAAAAAATTCTCTCTCTCTCTCTTCTCTCTCTCTCTCACTCTCTCTTAAAAAAAAAAAGGACTGGGTTTTGCCAAGTTGTTGAATCTGGCCATGAACTTAAGATCCTTCTGCCTTAGCCTCATCAGTTGCTGGGGTTATAGGTGTGCATAAGATGTTTGTGTCTCTTCATGCATATACCAAAAAAAAAAAAAAGCCATGTGAGGAAGAAGGTACCTACCAAGCACCAAGAACCCAAGTATGTCAAGCCTTTCATCCTCCAGAACCATAAGAAATGAATATTAGTTGGTTAAGCCACTGAGTTGATGGTATTTTTATAGCAACACAAAGTGATTAAAAATACACCTTCAAGAGCATATTCAGGTTCCTTTCAGTAGAGATTTTTATACATTTGCTAGAATTATTGGTTTAGTTTATTCTGACTCTGCTTAGTTAAAAATTACAACATTCTTGTATTGTAGATTTTAATTTTGGAAATTGCTTTTTCTCATTTTGCTCATCATGATCTTATTCAAAATTATAATATTCCCCTCAAGTTACTTCCACCTACAAAGTTGTTTGCAGCTCAAGATCACACTTTGATTGATTGGGTGATCCAAGGTTGACGTATTTAGAGGAAAGAAAATATCTCTGTGTGTGGTTTTCTGGGGTCCAAACCAAGGATATTGCACATGTTAAAGGTGTTCTATCACTGAGCTATATCACCAAACCCAGAAAATGCCTTTTATTTGACCATCCTCACTGGCTAGTGATTTAGTCAAAGGGTTGTGTGGGAATTATCCAGAATAAAAGTGTCCTAACTTCCTCTTTATTGAGTAATGAAACATTGTAATGAAAATGCATATTGTGGGGCTGGGGTTGAGGCTCAGCGATAGAGCACTCGTCTCACACGTGCGAGACTCTGGGTTCTATCAGCACCACATAAAAATAAACAAGTGAAATAAAGGTGTTGTGTCCAACTACAACTAAAACATAAAATATAAAAAAAGAAAATGCATGATGTCAGGAACAGTTTTTGTTGTATTTAATATAGATAGTTTCACTTAGTTGTATGTGATATTTATGCAAGGGCCATGTTGATCTTTTGTAAATGTGCTGCTGAAGCAAGCACAAGAACATAGTTTTGAAAGACCCATTCTAAAAATGATTTTCTTGTGAGCCCTACATCTTTATTAACTTTAAATTTCACAGATGACACAGTGTTCACTTGCACACTTTTGGGCAACATTTTTTTTTTTTGTACTGGAGTTTGAACCTAGGGTCATGTAACCAATTTTGAGACAGGGTCTCACTAAGTTGCTTGGGGCCACCCTAAATGGCTGAGGCTGGCTTTAAGCTCTGGATCCTCTTGCCTTAGCCTCTGGAGCCACTAGGATTAGAGGAGAGTGCCACCACACCTGGCAGGCAGCTTCTTTTTTCAAAGGACCATTGATTTTAACTTACTTAGAGTCTCATCTTCATTTGCATGTAAAAAGCCAAAGAGGTGCTCTTTGTTTCTTTTTCTCCTGGGCTGGTATCTTTTGTCTGTCTGAGTAGTTTCTCACAATGACTTCCTAACTTTGTCATGTCAGTTTCATCCCCTTTTGTACTACTGACTTAACACAGATTCTCTTTTTGATTCACAGGGACCATTTCTGGGCAAATGGCTCAACACTTGGTAAACACTGAGAATTTAGAGAATACTGATGATCTGATATAATCAGGTTCTTAGGAAGAGGACTCAGTAAATATTTATAGAATACCTCTCTTACCCAGAGGACTCTGCTAAGCACTGCTAGAGATAACAATTTACGGAGAGATACTAGATGAAAATAAGACCCCTGTCCTTCAGGGAAGCATAACAAGTAGAAAATGCATAGGATATGGCAACAGGAGACCTAAACTCCTGTCTTAAATCTGCCACTAGTAATCCCTGCAATCCTTAGGAAGTAATGTCATACTTTTCATTTTCTTTCTTCCTTCTTTTGTCTTTTTTTTTTTTTTTGTGGCACTGGGGATTAAAACCAGAGCCTCATGCAAAAATTCTACCACTGAGCTACAACCCAAGCTTCTTAATTTCTTTATATGTAAAAGAGAAATGTAAATAAAACCTACTTCAAAAGGTTAAAATGTACCTAATAAGAATAAAGCAAGATAATTGTGGGTAAGGACTTGTTAACAAACCAGAAAACTGTTTTAAAAATGTAAGGAAATGTTGTTCCGGATGTAGTGAGGGGCCCTACAAGGACCAAACTGCTTTACTCTTGGAGGCGGCTGACAATTTTAGTGAGGACAGCTCTAACTCTCTGGGACTCAGGAAGGCCCACAGCAAGGTGCTTGTAGCAGGGTGTACAGGTGTCCCCGCCTATGTGAGGTTTACGTGGTCCTTTGTAGAAAGGGCTACCTGTCGCTGGGAAGCCAGCCGAAACAACGTGGATTCGCAACACTGCAAATTGGGGACAGGAAACCTTGGCACCAGAAGTCAGTAGGCTACTTCGCTTCAAGGTGACTGACGGTTTGCGGGGCTATCGTAGACTTGCAGTAGACCTGGAGACTCGGTGTCATTAATCCCAGTGCAAAACTGGAGCTAGAAGCAGGATCCTTCAGGATGGCAAGGACTCGCGGGACAGTTCCTGAGTTGGCTAGGAAGACACTTCACAGGTAGAGGTGGGAAGATGACTGGGCGTGGCTGTCAACGCAGTTACCGGAAGCGCATATTTCCTTTTCCGGTTGAGGTTCAGACCACAGACCCGAGACCCAAGAAATAGGAAGTTGGGGTGCGGTGTTGGGGAGGTGGAGAGACCGGGTGGGTGTCTGATTTTTCAAGGCCCCTGCTCCCCAGAGGCCTTGGAGCTTCTCTCGCCAGGCATCACGCGTTTTCTTTACCTGGCCTCCCCGAGTGGCGCGCGAGTGGAGTTCCGCTCTACAGAGCGGCGGGGAGGCGTGGAGACTTTATAGTGGAACTGAGGAAAAGGAAAGTGGCCGCCACCGAAGCCCAGAGGTGACTGGAGGTAACGGAGAAACTAATCTACCCTTTGGATTCGGTTGGCGAGCCCCCGAGAGACAGTGGTCGCTCCTGCCTTTTGCAGCCGTTGGGGTTGCTGCGTGGCGGCGAGTGGGGGCGGGGATGGGACTCGGCGTCTTTCAGTACGCGGTGGCTTCGTTGCCAGGCGGCAGATCCGCGGGAGAGCGGGCGGGACTTGTCATCTGCACGGCCACTTTTAATCTCAAGAAGCAATCTCTTTATTCCCAATGTACAAATATAACCCAGAGATGCTGGTGAAACACACTCAGACTACTCACATGTAGAGTGCCTACCGGCATCCCTGTGATTTGTCCATAAGGTGCAGCAAATTGGTGGTGGGGACTGGGGCAGTTGTGTCCACCACTGTACCTAGCGAAAATTCCGGATTTCCACTAGCTTATGAACATAACGCTAGAGAAGGGGCCATTTCAGCCCCAAAGACACTGGATTCTGTTGACACAAAAATCTAGGAAGTGTCCCTGTACCTCCTGAGCCTGCCTGGACAGCAAGGAACCACCCATTTCTTTGAATACCCATGACATTCTGAAAAGAATTTTTTTCACTGTCACTGCTGATCAGATTGTCAAATTCTATCCTCAGACTTGAGGATAGGGAAAGTCACTTCCTGAGGAACTGCAAAGTCAGATCCTCCCTGTCTATAAGAACCTTAATGCGTTCATCCTTCCTTCCCTCCCTTCCTTCCAGGTCTCCCTTCGTTCCCCCTCTTTCTCTCCCTTCCATCCTCCCCCCTCCCTCTCTTCCTACCCCCCTTTCTGTCTCTTTCTGTCTTCTACCTGGCATTTGGATATATTGTAAACAAAGGCCAGCTGTAAGTTTTTTTCCAGTTAAAGTAAGCACAAGAAATAAAAGACAGGTACAAATCTCCACATGCCCTTCATAAATCTTCCAAAGAAGTGCAGCTGTCCCCAAATTTAATCTGGTTGCTTAGTGGGAGAACATTTGCTGAGCAGAATAAGGTTACTTTTTTCCTAATTATACCCCCAATCTCTGTTTTTCTATCAGTATTAATACAGTAGAATGAGAATAACAAATGGTCCATGAAGTAAAGGCTTCAGTCTTCACAAAAAGATGAAGTAGCATAGAAGTTATTTTTGTACTGACTAGAGGCGAAACACTGGGATGATCTGTTAAAATTTGGAAAAGCTCAAATATGCTCTAATTGAGAAGGTGTAACAGGAAGCACACAGATTAAGTATTGGATAATTTCAAAGCTGCTTTGGGCCCAAGGGTGCCTGTTTTCTTACCCACCAACCTTTCTCAAATGGAAAGAAAAAATTAAAAAGAACAACCAAAAAGCAGGAATGGGGGAGGAAGACATTGTTGGACATTTTTCTTCTATGAACTGTGCTTAGTTTTAAAGTTGAGTAACAAAGAAGAAAAACATACCTCTTAAAGTAACCTGTGATCATGAATGTTCTAATACTTGGCAGTTGATTTTAAAGGAGGAGGGTAAGGAATTTCATTTTTCTCTGATAGTAATTAGTGATTGAATATGTGTCATGTGGCTTTCTTTTTGACATGTACTTTTTTCTGCTCTCCCTCAAGTGCTCTTAGGAAGAAGATCTGTACATTGGTTTTGTACCAAGCCTGATGGGGCCTCAGTTGTCAGAGATGGCACCAGGGAACTGTCAGTGCCACACACAGGAATAAAACTGTTTCTAGAGCAAATGATGATGAGTGAGCTGAATGTAGATGCGTACTTGAACCCCCACATGGGGGCTATGTTCTGGGAGACTGAAGAAGCTGTGCAAGAAGGCTCCAGTCAGAGGGAGAAATACAGCCCACAAATAGAAAGCCTTCATCCTGAGAGTGCCCGCCAGCACTTCAGGAGCTTTTGTTATCTTGAAGCACCTGGGCCACTAGAAGCTGTTAACCAACTTCAGAAATTATGCAATCAGTGGCTGAGGCCAGAGACCCACTCAAAAGAGCAGATCCTGGAACTGCTGGTGCTAGAACAGTTCCTGACCGTTCTTCCCAGGGACATCCAGAACTGGGTGCAGAAGCATCATCCACAGAATGTTAGACAGGCTGTGGTCCTGGTAGAACGCTTGCAGAGAGAACCTGGTGGAACAAAGAATGAGGTGAGAAGAAAGATTCCTTATATGTGCATTAAAATAGGATAAAGGTGGATATGTGTGGGTGGGCGTTATCAGGGAATGAGATGGATGAAGTCACACTTCTCTTGTGTGGAACTGAAATCACAGTCATGCAGCAGTAGTCAGTCAATAGGTTTCAGAGTTCCTGGCAGAGTCTTTTCTGGCCTTAGAGGGGAAAATGCACTTTTCCTTCTTTAGGGCCAGAATAAATTGGGGGATGGTGAGCCTAGTTTGGCATGGCCAAGGAGATAAGACTCAAGTGCTTAGAAATCAAAATAAAAGACAAGAAATAGTTGGGAAAGGGGAAACATTCCAAAAAGTGGATAGCACTTATAGAAACCAAAGGAGAGAAAGGGTAGCAAACAAAAATCAAAATCAAGTAACTCTGGGGAGATATCAAATTGAGGAAAGAAATGGAAAGCAAAAAAGGAAACAAAAATGGAAAGAAGAAAATGCCAATAGAGAAGTGGAGGGAATTGGGATGATGAGGGGCAGTGTCTTCTACTGGGAACACATACCTCTGTGCTGGGAAAAAAGAATCCTCTCTTAGTGGGACCACGTGTGTTTGACCTGCTTGAGAGTGGAGAGCCAAGGTATGTCTTTGGGAGATGACAGCACACTTCCTATACATAGCAATGTACCTGGAGGGATATAGGTAGGGCAGAGCGTATTTTTGGTATCTTACTGCAACCAAATCATGTGGAGGGAGGTTGGAGCCAATCTCTTCCCTCGTTTTCCCTTTCATCGGATCTCCTTTCACCATGAAATCCTTCCTTGTCTATAGGAAGATTGAAAGATCTGACTGACAAGATAAATACTTATTAATTCAACTCTTTATCTTTGGGAAAAAAAATTTGAAGATTGAAATCCACTAAGGCAGGGATCCAAGTCAAAAAAGCAAGCTAATGAAGGCAATGTGAGAACAGCCACCCCACCTAACCCCGCTAATGGCTTGAACTGTGTCTGGGTACACAGGGTAGGGACTCTTGGCATGAAGGAGGGGAAACTGGAAGTAGGTACAGCTTTTTTCATTTTATCTTAATTTTCTTAGATTCTGTGTATACTTCTTCATAAGAACATAGCAACACATTTTTCTTCATCCTTTGTATTACTTCCTTTAATATCACACACTCCCCAAATCTGTGCTCTCTCTATTCTAGTGCCTCCCTCCTCCTCTACCACCAAACTCAAAGTGAGTTCTGTGCTAATGAGGATGGGGATTATTTCTAGGTCACAGCCCATGAGCTGGGAAAGGAGACAGTGCTCTTGGGAGGAACAGCAGTGGCCCCAGGCTTCAGGTGGAAGCCAGCAGAGCCCCAAGCAATGGGTGTGTTCCAGAAAGAATGTTGCAATATATACCAGGTACTTCAAGAACTGCTGGGCTGGCATACTCACAAAGAAACCCAGCCTGTATATAAAAGAGGTGAGGTGCTTCATAATAATTATTTTCTTCTGGGAGCTGTGATAGTAATTGGTTTAGCTAGAATTTGTGAGAATTTTCCAGGTGCCCAGCTGTGCCTTGCCAGTTATGATGTTTCCCAGTGGGAGTGCAAAAGGTGGGTGAAGGTGGGAATTGGCCTGAGGTGCAGAAATTTTCAAACCACAGAACTCTTGTATTCACACCACAGTCTATATTAGAAATCTGAGAAGAAAGAAGATGATGAAACAGGGACAAGTAGGACCATTATACCCTTATAAGTTGCAGGAGAAATTGGGATCCAAAATGGGCTTAGAATGTGAAGAAAATGACACACCAAGAAAGAAATAAAAATCTCCAACGTTTCCTACTGTACACCAGGGGACCTTTGTACTTTGTATTCAAATGCCTCTAATTCTTGCTCAGTTAGGTGAACAATTTATTTTATAAGATTTAATCTAGGGCTGGGGTTGTGGCTTAGCAGTAGAGTACTTGCCTAGCATGTGTGAGGTGCTGGGTTCCATCCTCAGCACCACATAAAAATAAATAAAAAATAAAGGTATTGTGTCCAACAACAACTAAAAAAATATTTTAAAAGATTTAATCTACTTACTAGATTACCTTTTATTAATTTATCCCATGAAATCTGGAGAAATAGTGATCTGAGGAACTGGTTCTATGAAGGGTGGATATCTGATTGCTATTTCCCATGAGATGACAACTCTGGACATCACACACAATGCTTCTCACAGTGATCCATCTTTCTTGAAAGTGTCCCAACATTCTGTATTTTAGAATCAGCTCATGATGTTTGTAAACAGGAAAGAGAGAAATTTTCTCTGGCTCTTTTCCACCCACAGCTGTGCATACTCCACAGATTTTAGCCCTTTCTGAGCAGAAAAGCATCAAAGACTGGAAGATGGCATCAGAGCTCATCTGGCCTGAGTCCCAGGTGAGCTGCACTTTCCAGCTTTCTCAGGCAGACTCATCTCACTTTTTCCTGCTGCCTACAACCCATTAACCTAAGGTATTCCCAGCAGGTATTCTGCAGTGTGTTAGCCCCAAATGTTCTCCAGGTAACTGGGCTTGGCACATTGGGAATGGGAATTGGGTATCTCCCAGGCTGTTTACAGATCTGCTTGGCTCCTTCCTTTCTGCCATCTCACTCCCACTACCCCCTAAATCTTGTACTGCTAACTTCTTCAGCACCTGCCCTACCATGTAATTCAGAGATGGGTAGTAGGACAGCTTCTCCAGTGGCAAGTATTCAACCAAAACCTGTTCTCTTCTTTAGAGTTTGTTGACATTTGAAGATGTGGCTGTGTATTTTTCCGAGGAAGAATGGCAATTGTTGGACCCTTCTCAGAAGACCCTCTACAATGATGTCATGCAGGATAACTATGAGACTGTCATCTCTCTAGGTAAAGATTTTTTTCCCTTTGTACACAAGTTGAAAAATATGTCCTCAGTTTTTGGAAACTGCATCCCTATGAGAGAGCCCCTGTGTTCCAGCACCTTATTGTTTGAATTTGATGGTGTGGGAGAAAGGCACTTCTGTATTCTTTTTTTTTGTTCTTTAGTTGTAGATGGACACAGTAAGTTTACTTTATTTTTGTATGGTGCTGAGGATAGAACCCAGTGCCTCATGTGTGCCATTGAGCACTCTACCACTGAACCACAACCCCCAGCCCAAGGCACTTCCATATTCTAAGTAGAATTATCGATCTGTTGATAATGCCCTTACCCCATAAACCATATCATTCCCTTCTTAGTAATGGGCATCACTATTTATTCAACTGCTCAGGCCAGAAACCTCTCGGTCACACTTTTTTAAAAGTTTTTTTTTATAGTTATAGATGAATAGAATGCCTTTATTTTATTTGTTTGTTTTTTATGTGGTACTGACAATCGAACCCAGTGCCTCATGCATGCTAGGCAAGCACTCTGCACTGAGCCACAACCCCAGTCCCTCTTAGTCACTCTTTATTCCAGTCTTTCTGTTATATTCTACAGCCAATCAAGCAACAAGTCCTCTTTGCTCTGTCTTCAAATGTATCCTGAATCCAACCATGTCTCACACTCTTCCACTCTTACCACCCTAGTTGGAGCCACTTTCACCTCTAACCAAGTCTACCTTCAATAACACTAGATTCCTATTCCCCACATCATTTGCCTCTGTCTCCCTTAGGTTAAGTTCCTAGTTTCCTCATTGCATTTCTTCCCACATCCATAGTAGAATGTAAAGATGATATTAGATCCAAAATTCTGCCCACTTAAACATTTGAAATAAAAAGTTATAAAAAAAGAGTTATTCACTCTTCCTGAAAATAGTCAGGAATTATGGTGGCAGTTCATGACCTCAAGGTTTTATTCTCAGAATATTATTGTATTTTAAAGTGATCTATTTAAAGCAAGAAGAACCATAGATCGAAGTTCTCCAAGAGTACAAGGAAAGTCTTGGAGCATTTCCTACAGGTAAGTATATTCATCGGAAGAAGAGAAGTATTCTTTGGTAGGAACTTTATAGGGGTTTAATATCTTAAGATTCTGCTCTTATATTTTTCATTGAAATTTTTATTGTAGTCATTTTAGATTCACATGCAGGTTTAAAATATAATATAAAAGAGAATCTGTGTACACATTACTCAGTGTCTGCAATGATAACTTTTGCAAAAGTATATCACAATCAGACTATTGCTATTGATGTGACCTACTGATCTTAAGCAGATTTCCCAAATTTTACTCGAATTGTTGTATGTGTCTATTATTTCTGTACAGTTTTATCACGTGTAGATTTATGTATTCACCACTATAGTCACAACCATACTGGATAGTTCCCTTACCATAAAATTCCCTCCTATTGCCCTTGCATAATCACATATACTTCCATCCCTTTCCCCACTAATCCATTCCAACTGTTAATCTGCGAACATTCCTAACATTTTGGCATTTGAAAAATCTTATATGAATGGAATCATGAAATATGTGGTTTTGGGGGATTAGATTTTTTCATTTAGAATAATTTCCTAGAAATTCGTCTAAGTTATTAACATGTCTCAATGGCTCATTTCTCTTTAACCACTGAGTAGCATTCCACACAACTATCTTATATAGGTTTTTCTCCAGAGTGTTCATTTATCTGGGACACATGCTTCAAGGGTAGAATCACTGTTTCATATGGTAATTGCATGTTTAAATTTATAAGAAACTGCCAAACTGTTTTCCTCAGTGTCTGTACCATTTTACATTTCTACCAACAATATATGAGTAATCCAGTTTCTCTCTTGCCAGTGTTTAGTCTCAGTATTTTTTAAAATTTTAGTCATTCTGATATGTGTAATGGTATCTCACAGTGGTTTTGATTTGTGTTTCCCTAATGGCTGCTGATGTTTGTTTGATATCTTCTCATGTGCTTATTTGTCATCTCTTTATGTACTCTTCAGTGCAATGTCTTTTGGCCATATTTTAGATGGGTTGTTTATTAACTGTTGACTTTGGGGAGTTCTTTATGTAGTGTAGATTCTAATGTTTGTCAGATCAATGATTTGCAATTATTTTATCCCAATCTATATATTGTCTTTATCCTCTTCCCATGGGTTTCCACTCAGTAAGATTTTTAATTTTGATGAGGACCAATTTTTCCTATTATAGATTGTTTTTGGTATCAAGTCTAGAATTCTGACTAGCTTATCCCTAGATCCCCATGATTTCCTCCTAAAACTTTAATAATGTTATATTTTACATTTAACTCCATGATCTATTTTTGAGTTAGTTCTTCTTGGGTTTTTTTTTTTTTTTTTTTTTTTTTTGGTACTGGGGAATTGAACCCAGTGGTGCTTAACCACTGAGCCACATCACCAGCCCTTTTATATTTTATTTAGAGACAGGGTCTCTCTGAGTTACTTAGGGCCTCATTAAGTTGCTAAGGCTGGCTGTGAACTCTCGATCCTCCTGCCTCAGCCTCCCTAGATGTGTGCACCACCATGTCCGGCCTTGAGTTAGTTTTGTATGAAGTGTGAGCTTTAGGTTGAGGCTCATTTTTATTTTTCTTCTTGCCAATGGAGTTCTAATTACTTCAGCATCATTTGTCGAAAATGCTGTCCTTTCTCCATTGAATTGCCTGGCATGTTTATGTTCATTCTATTCCACTGAGCTCTGTATCTGTACTTCTGCAAATATTGCACTCTCTTGATTACTGTAGCTGTATTGTAAGCCTTAATATCTATCCAGCAGAGTGATTTGTCCTACTTATTTCTTCATCAAGATTCTCTTACCTATTGTAGGACCTTTGCCTTTACATGCAAATGTAAGTTGAACTGTAAGTTGAACTGTGTCTGAAGTAAATTGTGTTTTGCCAGAAATTACACTAAATGTAATATTAGTTTGAAAGGGATTGTCATGTTTATTGTGTTGATTCTCCCAATCCATGAACACAGTATATCTATATTTATTTCTTTGATTTCTTTCCTCACTTTTTTATAATTTTCAGTGTATAGATATTCTACATGTTAAGTGCATGCATAAGTTTTTCATTTTCATGGAACAATTCCTTTTATTTTCTTGCTTATTGCATTAGCTTCAACTTCTGGTACTATGTTGAATTAGAGTGGCAAGAGAAACATCTTTGACTTGTTTCCAATTTAGCATGAAAACATTCAGTCTTTCACCATTACCTAAGATATTAGCACTGTTTTTTTTGTTGTTGATATTCTTTATCAAGTTGATATAATTCCTAATTTTACCACTGTTTTCATCATGAATGGATGTGGTATTTTGTCAGATGCTATTTCTGTGTCAGTTGATAGGTACATATGATCTTTCTTCTTTAGGTTGTTGAAATGGTGGATTATGTGGATTGATTTTCATATGTTGAACCAGATTTGCATACCTGCAATAAATCCGGCTTTGTCATGGTATATAAATCTCATAACTTAACTGCAATCTCATTGACTTACTGCATTCAGTTAGTCAATATTTGCTGACAATTTTTGTGTTTAAGTTCATGGGAAATGCGACTCTATAGTTTCCTTTTTTTACTACTGTCTTTGAATGTTTATAGTATCAATGTGATACTCGTCTTATAAAATGAGTTGGGTAGTATTTCCTCCTCTTTTTTGGAAGAGTTCACATAAAATAGTTGTTAATTCTTTGAATGTTTGGTAGAATCCTCCAATGACACCATCTGTACTTGGAGATTTTTTGAGGGGACGACTTTTAAATTGTGAGCTCCATTTTTCTTTAATGGTCAGAGTACCATTCAGGATCTATTTCATATTGTTTGAATCCTGGTATTTGTAGTTTTTTTAGGAATTAGTCCATTTTAACCAACTTAAAATTCATGAATGTAAAATTCATAGAATTCCCTTACTTTCTTATTTACAGAGTATGTAGTAATGCACTATTTCATTCAAGATATTGGTGATTTGTGTCTTCTCTTTCTTTTTGTCAGTCTTTATAGAGGTTTACCAGCTATTTTTTTTTAAGAATGGGCTTGCTTTTAGTTTTATTTTTGTTTCTGTCCTTTATTATTTTCCCTTTCAGCCTGCTTTGAGTTTATTTTAGTTTTAGTTCTTTGAGGTAGGAACTTAGATTATCGATTTGAGATACATTTTTTTTTGTACTGGGGATTGAACCCAGGAGTACTTTACCACTGAGTTACAATCCCAACCTTTTTTATTTTGAGACAGGGTCTTACTAAGTTGCCCAGACTGGCCTCAAATTTGCAGTCTTCCTGCTTCATCCTTTCGAGTCACTGGGATCACAGGCATGTACCACTGTGCCTGGCCACCTTTCCTTTTTTCTATTATGAGCACTTATGGATACAACTTTCTTCTGATCATTTCTTTAACTAAAATTAATATATTTTGATATATTTTAATTTCATTTTTATTTAACTTTCAGTATTCAAAAATTTCCTTTGAGACTTTCTCTTTGGACCATGGATTGTTTAGAAGTGTATTTCATTTCCATATTTTTAAATTTTCCTATTGCTTTTCTAGTTTGATGACATTTTTGTCAGGTTTCCCTTTCGTATAGGTTGTGATTTTTTTTGTTCTTGGCCTGATGAGTGATTATTTATTGTATACAGATAATTTTGTGTATTAGGATAGAAGAATCTGGTTCCTATTTAAATATTTTATTTTAGCAGGCAGTCACTGGGTTTTACTTTAGCACACAGGTTCTTTCTTACTTTTATGAGGTATGTTTCCAATAACAGTTTAATTTTCTGAGCCTTTATGATGTTAATTGGTCTCATTGGTTTATGTGGTACTGTTGGGGCTCCCATGGATCCTAGCTATTGCTGACTTAGGGTGTGGAAGACATTTTCCTTGAGCAGGATATCTCCTAGTGGGGAAGGGGAGACTCAGACTCATGGGGATGAAGAGGCTTCCTAAGCTAGGTGGCTGGTGGCTTGGTCCCTTTTGCCAGTTCTGCCTCTTCACATAACTTCTGTTGAAGGGAGGGAGTCTCATGTGTATGAAATTTGAAAAGCTTCTGTTCCTTTCCCTTGATGGGGCTGGGTCTCTTTTGCCAATCCTGTCCATTCACCTTGGAATCTCTCACTGAGGTTGGGGAAAGTCTCTACCCCAGCATGGAAGGCAGGTATCTGTCTTGGCTACTTACTATGGATAAATCCCAGGCTAATCCTCTTGGCCAATTTTGTCTTGTTTCTCTGATATTGTAAGAAGGATTTCCATTCACGCAACTTTCTATTGATATTATAGGGATTGGAAAGCCCTGGATCTGAGTAACTTTCTTCTGCTGGGATATAAGACTCTCTACTATGCTATTCTTCTATCCCTGGACTCCAAACCAGTTTGCCTTCTTCTTAACATTTTTTTAAATTGGTGTATTATAATTTTACATGATAGTGGGATTCATTATGCCATATGTGTACATACACATAACACAATTTGATCAGTCTCATTCCTCATTGCCATCCCGTCCCACCTTTTCCTTCCCTGGATCCATTTGCTCTACTCTACTCATTATTATTTTAATTAGTGTGCGGTAATTATATTATTATGTTATCTATAAGTGAGGAATTCATTGTGGTATATTCATACATGGACACAGCATAATTTGGTAGATTTTACTCCCCAGTATTTCCCTATTCCCTTCTTAATACTTTTTAGAATTCTCTTTTGGTTGTTTCTTGCATTATTTAATGGGTTTGTTGTTTGCAGGGAGGATTGGGGAGAAATGGATCTGTATAATTTTGTTCAGACTGGACCAGAAATCACTTGTTTCTGTACATCTTAATAGCAATCATCATTGACTTTTCTTTCCAATATTGTAGTTTTTGCTCTGGGAACCAGATGGCTGATTCTTCTATTTATTCTAACAGGGTTAAAGCTCAAAAATGGCACTGGAAATGATCAGCTTAAATCTGTTTCTCCATCAGAAATACAAGCACCAGGATGCAAAGTATCAAAGAAGACCAGAGTGAAAGTTGTCCAGAAAACAATGGGCAAGGAAAATCATGATGATATATACAGGGTACAGAAACAGGGTCGAGCTTTACCAAGGAAGAAAAGAAAGAAACTTTCAACTTGCAAACAAGAGCTTCCAAAACATATGGATCTTCACAGGAAAGGATACACAGGAGAGAAACCTTTTAAATGTCAGGAATGTGGGAAAAGCTTCAGAGTTAGCTCTGATCTTATTAAGCACCAGAGAATTCACACTGAAGAGAAGCCCTATAAATGTCAACAATGTGATAGGAGGTTTAGATGGAGTTCAGATCTCAATAAGCACTTCATGGCACATCAAGGAATAAAACCATATAGATGTTCATGGTGTGGGAAAAGCTTCAGTCACAACACAAATCTACACACACACCAACGAATTCACACAGGAGAGAAGCCTTTTAAATGTCAAGAATGTGGAAAAAGATTTATTCAGAACTCTCACCTTATTAAACACCAGAGAACTCACACAGGTGAGCAGCCTTATACTTGTAGCATGTGCAGGAGAAACTTTAGCAGACGTTCCAGCCTTCTTAGACACCAAAAACTCCATAGGAGTAGGGAAGCATGTTCAGTGTCTCCAGTCTGAAAAAAAGTGACTATATGGAATAACAGAAATGATAAAGGAATTCAAAATTATGAGACATCCAATGATAGGAAACCGATTATCAACAGAAAGTTTGGGAGAGGTTTATGTTCTGCATCACAGAAAGGAATCTAAGCTATCTCTATTATTCAGCATTGTATCTTCAGTGCCTAGCACAAGACTGGTACCTAATGAGTACATTATAAATAAAAGTTTGAAAATATAGGTATCAGATACATCAATAGCTATTCATTTATCTAATTATTCAGAGCTTATTCACTCTCAATGACAAAGTCTTTAGGTATCAGGTGTTCAGCAAATGCATGCTGGTCACAAGTCCTACTGTCATTCTTCATTCTTTCTCAGGAGAAATGGAAAATAAGAGTATTCTAGGCCTCCTGAAGGTAACTCAGAGAGGAATTCTGAACTATGGACAGTTTATAGTTGTGATTCTGTCTCCATGAACAACCAAGCCTAGGGTTCAGGAGAACTTCAATAGTTTTTTTTATTTTAAGGAGAACTTTGTAACAGCAAGAGAGGATTCAGTGCTTGTCCTGGATAAAGTGCTTCTGTTCTAATTGTCTTTTTCCAGAGTTTCCACCACTGCAATGTCTTTTGTTATTGAATTCCAAGCAACAAGGAAAGGCCTGAAGGCCAAAACAGACCTAGGGTCCTTGCAAGCACTTGAACTCTACCTTTGCCTTTCAACATAGTCATATAGACTGAAGTGATGATAGAGGCAGTCTGGGCCCTCATCCAAATATCTGTCTATTTGTATAAAGAATAGAGCAGTGGTTAATTGATTTTTTGGTTTTGATTATGTACTCTGGAGGTTTTCAAGTCAGTGCCATATTGTTCTAGGGCCTAATTGAAGTTTCATTTTTATAGCTTACGCAGCCTTAACTCTATACACTTGAATGCTCTACAGGAAGGTCTGAGCATTATTTTACTGATAATGGCAAGGAGAGTCTGTAGCCTCTCTACCTTGGTGCACATCTGACACCAGGAGGGAACATCCAGAAATATCCAAGAAAAGTAAGGTGTGTGGCTTAGAGTTATGGTACCAGTCAGAGCCAGGCTAGATGCAAACTGTTTTCTGATGTAGTTTTTCCTTTTTCTCCACTGGTTTAAGTGATTATCTCATAACATAATATAATGTGAAGGCTGAGGATATAGATGAGTAGTACAGAGTTGCCTAGTATGCACAAGGCCCTGGATTTAATATCCAGTACTTCCCCCCACAAAATAACAAAAAAGAAAATGTGATATCAAAGGAAATGGAATACATGGATTTTTATCTGTGTCAGAGCCTGGATTGTGATGTTGGCCAAGGCTTCAGTTTATTTATTTAGTATTTCTCCCCTTCCCCAGTACTGGGGATTGGACACAGGGACAGTATACCACTGGGGTACATCCACAGTACTTTCTGTTTTCTTCTTGAGACATCATCCCACTAAGTTACTCACACTGGCCTCAAACTTGGCACTGTACCATTGAGCTACATCCCCAGCCCTCCACTCTCTGTGTGAATTCATGTCTGCATCCCGGATAGCTGTTATCACCATTCAAAGGACTGGGTCACACTAAGTTGCCCAGGCTGGCCTCCTGCCTTAGCATCCTGTTTTGTTTGCCACCATGCCCAACCTTTATTTAGAATTTCATGCAATTTTACTTTCTAATAAATTTCATGCAATTTTACTTTCTAATAAAAATGAAATGTTTCATATGAAATTTAAGCATTAAACAAAGCTCCTTTTATATCAAACTACCCAGAAATGTCCAACATTGACTTCTTTGAAATAGATGCTTTCACATTTTTTTTCCTCCAAGAGACCTTTCTGAGTCTTTTTCCAGTTTACAAAATAGGGATGAAAATTTATACCTCTCAGGGTTCCTGTGAGGATTAAATGAGACACACATGAAAGCATGCCTAATGAGTAACACAACAGATGTTCTGTAAACATTTGGAACATTCTTCATTCATCTCTCATTTAGTTATTTAGAAAATAAACTTGGTCTGCTTTTCCGGCTTTTAAGTGTGCTTAATAAGTGTTCCATTGTTTTCAGTTTTTTTTAGGTCTGTTAGTGATAGAAGGGTCATTTCTGGCACATGACATTCCCTTCTAGAGATTTTCTTCTGTAGTTAACATTAAACAATAAGCTAATGTCTCATTTCAGCTAGATACACTGCTCATGAGTAACAGAACCAAAATGTAATAGAAACTCTCAACTTGAGATGCCTGAAAATGGAGGGGAGGTGATGGTAAGGGGTGGAAATTTTGTGGACAGAATTTATGCCATTAGGTGCATCCTCAAACTAATTGTATTTGAAATGAGAAAGGAAAGAGGTGACCACTTCATAAAATGACCACTAAAAAGAATGAAAGAGCTAAACCAAGAGGAGGAAGTGATTTGAAAGGGAAGGATCCCATTATATTTCTAAAAGCTTGGAGACTGTGCCTTGTAGAACTAACTGAATTTATACCCTTTGAACTAAGAAGGGGAAATCCCACTTCCTGCAGAGAGCTCCACTCTCTGTGTGAACCCATGTCTGCATCCTGGATAGCTGTTACCACATCACCATTCAAAGGACATTCATTTATCAATGTAGCTTTTAGAAAAAGGATTGACTCAAAAATTCAAGGAAGCACTGAGTCAGTGGAGCCAGCAGGTAACAAGTCCCCAAAAGTGGGTCAGCAAGAGGGCTCTCTGTTTCCACTAAGCTGCTGGCCCCAGTTATAATACTTATTAGCTTCAAAGTTCATCTTACAGGTCCTATGTACACTGGCACCATTCCCAGGAGGGGGGTCACAAGCAAGTAACATGTGGGTCCTGTTTGAGAGATCAGTTATTCAAGGAAAGTGACAGAAAATGATTGCCTTTAGATGTGTCTGGGGAGAAACAGAGAAATGAGGTCATCATCATTTGAATACAAGGGCTGCAGGAAGAAGTACATTCTCATCCCAAATTTGTGAAACACAATTTAGAAGTCAGAGATCATGGTCAACTCATCAATATCCAGTGTTCCCTTTCAGCCCTTTGACGGTCTTCCAGGCCCCATTTCCCACTCATCCCTCACTCTTTCATGCAGCCTTCACCATCTCAGAAAAAGAAGGAAAGTCCCATATCTGTGGAGAAATGGACAATAAGGAATGAAATGGCAGGATGGGATACAGGGAGAGATGTCATTCTACCTCATACCTGCCTACTACCTCTCCAGCATATGGCTGAGACATGGGCCAGGGACAGGGCCCAGTGAGTGCTACTGTGTTCTGCTGTTTTTCCCAGGGGAATTGGCATAAGAAATGACAGTGGATAGGCATGGCTGGGGAGAGAAGAAGGAACAAGATGGAGTCATGATCTAGTTTTTCCTCAACAGATTTAAATGCATTCCTTGCTACCTCCTCTCTTTATTCCTTGAAAACCAAGAAATGGCAGGTAGGTGGGCATGATGATGACTTGGGGAGGAAGTTGCTTCTAATTTGAAGGCTCTCTATAAAAGTCCTATCCCTGGATCAGCAGTGGTTCATAGTCACTCCTCCTGAGCACTCTCCTTCTTTGCCTTCCTTTTCTTCCTCTGTGCCCCATGTTCCTTAAAACCATTGTGGGTTCAGACTAGGGACATAGCTGTGGAAGAAGGAACAATGGGATAACTCTCCCAAGATCAATGATCATGAGTATATGAGGGGAGAGGGAAGGAACCATGGTTTCTCAGATTTTAGCAGAGAAAGGAGAGAGTGAAGGAGGCAAGGCCAGCTTCTGGAAGTGAGTTGTGCTCCAGGGCTGGGATTTAGGGAGGTAGTGGAGATGGAGATCTAGGCAACACCAAGAAGGGTTTTCTTGTTTCTTCTCAGGCTCTAGGTATCTCTGTATGAGACTTGGAATGGCATGAAGGAACCGACTCTAACATGAGGGCTGCAGCAGACACTTCAGAGAAAGTTCATAGAGCATAAACTTTCATACTTGGGGGTTTGTCTCTTCAGGTTGTACCCAGGAATCTATTCATCTACAAGCTTTCCTTAGGGAGGCCCTCAGTTTCCATAAGGGAGTGATTCTGGTTTTCCTTCTTTACCTCATGCCCCATTCTAATGTAAATAACAGGAGTATAGGAGTATAAGGATCCTATTTTGGCGACATTCCCCATGTTAGAGGCTGCTGCAAGTGGTCTCTTGGTTGCCTCCTATAAATCCATTCTTAGGGTGGTGTGGGTTTTTGTTCTTAGAGGATGCCAAACCTGTCTTTCTCTCAGGATGTCTCCTCATCAGGGGCTCCATTTCCAAGCTCTTTAAGAAAGAGCTGCTCTTTTAACAGGGAGTGCCATGTCCTCTCAAAGTGCTTCTTGTCCCTGTGCCCTGTATGATTGAGAAATCATCCTCTTTCTACCCATTTTCAGGTGAGAAAGCATAGGGTAGCAAGCTAAATGCTGGATGAGCCTAATGACTTTAGGGTTAAATATTAACTTAATTTTCACCTTGTTCTCATCCATTTCACAAATATGCACATTTTTAAGCGCAGGTACAAAATCTCCACATGTTCCCTTAACTTTGAAGCTCTCTATGCCTCTTTCTAATCTCTCCTGTTTCTGTCTCTAGGACTGCCAACGTTCTTGGTGCCCTTCACATACTCTGGTAGATGGGTCTGCACTAGTTCTGCGGTTTCCCTAGGTAGGAAGCCCTGGAAATGTTCTTGACCCAGCACCTTTACCATCTGGCACATCAGTCACCAACCACAAAGTTGGCTTCATTGACTCTGGCAGCATCTGGGGGTGGAATTGAATCAAATACCTAGGATGCAACTCTTGTGCCTCCCCAACCATCAGATATGCCTGATGGCCCTTTGTCACTCAGTCTGCCCAGCACACTCTCTCTCTGAGAACTTCCCTGGCAGAATTCACACGGAAGCCTGAAAAGATATAGCAGGGAAACATAAGCTCCTCCTTCTCTTCAGGGAGATTTGCCTTGCTCTGAGCACTTCTATCTCTTGCCTCATTCTGGAGCCAGGCAGGAGCAGGATCCATCCAGCAACCTAGAGGTAGACTTCACCATGGACACTATGAAGGAGACTCAGCATGATTTCTTAGGCCTGCCCAAAGTTCTCATAGGAGTTGAGGACTGCCTCTAACAGTACAGGTGGGTCCTCATCTCTCAGATTTGCAGCTTCTCAACCCCGGTAGGTCAGCAGCAGCCTTGGCACTGGACGCCCAGAGAGGCCTCTAGAGATATCTGAAGAGCAATTTTTTGGGAGTCTTTCATCAGCTAGGTCTTCAGAACAAGGGTTACTTGTGCCTGGGAGTACACAAAGACTGAAGGAATTCAGCATGGGAGTTGTAAAGGAATCCATTTCCAAATCCTCACTTCCATATATTCAGAAGAAAATGTTAAAGGAGGTTCTCTTTTCCTACCTACTCATTACTACCCAACTTTCATCACTCTCCTCTGTCCTTAATGCTGCATTGCCTTAGAGTTTACCATCTGCCATGAGGCAAAGTAGATTTCAAATGAACACTAGGTATATAGTTTTCCTCTTGACCTGCAAGACTTTGAGCAAATAACAGTACTCCAATGAGCCCTGGTTTCTGCCTCCCTGAAGTAAGATAGTCAAAGTTGTCCCACTCACTTCATTTGGCTTTTAGGACCAAATTAGAGGCTGTAAAGTCATACTTAATAACTTTATAAATATTGGAGTTATTTACATCATTACTATTATTATACACAAGGAGTTTGCATTCTTATCTACTTTCACAATTTATTGAGTATAATGAAGAAAGTGTAGATGTTAGTGTAACCTATTTGGAGAGAATCCAATATATTAAACTCAGTAAGTTCTTTTATATAATTCAACAATGCCATAGAAGAGTTCAACCCATGGCCCTGTGGAAAATGGGAGTAACCTGCAGTTTTCCCCCTTATAAGGAAGGAGAAAGTGAATAGAGATGTGGAAAATAGCAACAGTGTTTGATTATTTTTCTTTTACTCATAGCTTGACTTCATGGATTTAGTTTAATGGAGAAAGGCTCTCTCTACTGAAAATCAACATTTTTTTTTTTTTTTTTGGTACCAGGAATTGAACCCAGGGATGCTTTACTATTGAGTCACATTACCAGCCCTTTTTTATTTTTGATTTTGAGACAGGGTCTCAATAAGTTGCTTAGGGCCTTGCTAAGTTGCAGAGGCTGGCTTTGAACTTGAGATTCTCCTGCCTCAGCCTCTTGAGCTGCTGGGATTACAGGCGTGTGCCACTGCACCTGGTGAAAATCAGCATTTGGGTAGGTATCCATCTGTGTTAGAAAGTTCTCAAAATCTCTCCATCCATAATTATTGCTGAGTACCTACCATGTGTATCAGGCACTAGAAATACAATATAAGCAGAACACACAAGGTCCTTGACTTTACAAAGTTTACTGTATATTGGAGAAGCAAAAGTATTAAAGAATTAGAAAAAATTCAATTGTATAATTCCAATATTGTAAAATTCTAGGAGTGCTCACATTTCCAACTTGGAAAGATGATGCTTCCTATTTTCAGGATTCAGTTGGACAATGCTATGCTGAGTAGGAATGGAGAGATACCCATCATCAGTCAGGGTTTTGGAGTTGGAGGAAGCAAACAGTGGGTGAATTAGTGTCTCCTCTAAAGAGAGGCCAATTTGGTAGGAATGATTGGCATTACTCTTCCTAATGTTGTTAAGTGATAGTTATATTTACATATTAAGCTATACTAAGCAAAGATGGTTCCAGACGGACAGAAGGAAGGCCTTACGTTTCCCTGCTATATCTTTTCAGGCTTCCCTTTGACATCTGCCAGGGTCAGTTCTTAGAGCAATGTGTTATGAGAAAAAAAAAAAAAAACTGAGATGAATCTGAAAGAAGGTTATTGAAGCTGAGGAAATGGAAAGAACTCAATAATCCAAAGCAAAGCTGGCTTCCATGAAGGTGCAACCTGGTTCTCCCTATGCATAGTCTGGCCCCTGCTTTGTGGCCTTGTAAGGCTGCGTGTTGCAGGTCAGAGGGGGGGGCAGCACTGAAGGCTGTGGTTTGTATGCACACTTACATGCACACTATTTCCTTTTGTGCAGATTTCATCAGGGAATGGCTGTGAAACTTACTGTTTGAGGCCTGTTACTTTATAGCTTCTAAAACAAACCCATCATTTAAAACCCATCACTTAAAACAACATAGAAAAAGAAATCTAAAAAATCCTACACTTGTGCAAGGTAGATGTTTAGAGGGAAAAGCTATCATCACCAGAATATGATTCTGTTGAGGCAGACTCACCAAAGGAGCCTGAGCTCTTAGTGACTTGGATCACTTTGCACCTGCGACCTGTGTTCAAGAAAGACCACAACAGAGGATTGCTGCAGTTAGACTATCTGAACCTGAGCCCCCAGAGTGCTTGGGGAGCATCACATTAGCTTCAGCCTGAGATCTTCACCTCACAGGTCTACACTTACAAACTGGCAACACAGACCAGAGTACCTGGATGTGACACATGTAGACTTTTTCAGATTTTTGGTATTTGCATCGTAAGTGTTTTTGCATAATTGGCAACAATCCTCTTTTTATCTCTTCATTAATTTTGTTACCTTTTAAAACAAAACGCTGTTTTAGTTCTTTGTTGAAACATAGTATACATGGTTTTTACACAAAATGGAATTTAACTTTACGAGTAGGGTCTGCTAGGTTACAACCAAAAGGGACTTTCATTTCTTTATTCAATCATTGATTGATATGATTTAATATTTATTTAATGTATTTTAAAGTATTTAATGTATATACTTATTATTTACTTTTTAAAAAAGAATGAGATTATATTCATCTTCTCATTTTAAAAATAGTATTTAGGCAGCCTGAGGTGACATTTTTCACTCAGATCTCTTTGTCACACCCCTAGAATGCCAACTTGTAGTCCACACTGGACCATCAACTATAAAGCATGAATGACTGGAATGTCTAGCAGCAGGATGTGTCCGGATAAATTGTGGGGAATCCATGATAGATTACACAGAAGCTGCTGGAGCCATGTGCTGGGTTTAGTTGTGCCAGGGGGCAAAGATAGACACATAGGTTATCACAAGACAGCAGCAAGCAACGTTGCAGGTCAGAGTACATATCATGACCCAATGTCTGTAAAAACTGGCAGTTTTGAAATATTAAAGTATTAGGGTGGGTACACAGTAACACGCTGGATACAGCATAACTGGGGGAGGGGCGTGGGATTTTTGCCTCGTGGGCTAGACATTTCATTTGTTTTCAATTTGCATTAAATGTTTTATATCACATAATGTGTGTCCAGCGCATATATGGGAGTGTAAGCTAATATGGGAAAACAGAAAATAAGTCGGGTTAAACATCAGGACATCAGGAGGGGCCTTTCATGGTTTTTTTACACAAGTATAAACAAAAAATATTTAAAATCTCATTAATCAAGTTTGATGTGTATCTGAGTTTCCATTTTCAACACTCCAAACTTGGGAAAACTATTCATCCTGGCTCTGGTGTGGTTTACTTTCCTCAGCTAAACACAAGCAGACTGTGTTCAGCTGTCCCTTTTGAAGTGCATTCACAGCAGTGCAAGGTGACACTTGTATGCTCAGATCACTGCCATCCTCCTGCTACAGTGTCTGGCCTGCCTCACTTGCCAGTGAGTTCTAAAAGGGATCAGCATAACCCTCTACCAACAGGGGCCCACCTCTGAATGAACTGTGTGGTGGGTGTAGTCAACGGACTACCCTGCATTTATTGAAAACTTCATCGGGTTCTGTGTGCTGATGTCCAAAGAAGCGCATGCATACATGAAGTGAGGAAAGTAAGTTCACAGTAGAGTGTGTCTACCAGGTCCCCATTTTCAAATGGGGGGAAAACATCTCTGGTAAAATATCTGGAAGGAGACATAAGACCTAGCCTGGCCACCTCTAGAGTCCAGAAGTAGAGAAGGAGAGTTTGTGCCACCCACTCCATGTCCTCCATACACGTTGGTAATTTTCAATGAGCACGTAAATCTCCATCACAATAAAGAGAATCCCTGGAAATATTCTCAGTGTAAAACAATATAGTAACACACAAAATGCAGCAGTCTCACTGTTCCAGGGACCTGTGGTGTTTGGTCCACAATTCACATAGGTAAAATTTGTTAGAATCTCATCTGGGAGAAGGTGGATTCTCTGGGATGCAGAGGATTCAGAAAATGATTTGTAAAAGCGGGTTGTGTCCCTTGAGAAACAAATAGGTGAGGTTTTTGAACCAGGCGGGGTTTAATTTCCCAAGTCAAAAAGGGATCCTTGAACCAATGAGGGAGGAAAGAGCACAGCCCTACCTCTGAAGTACACACAAACACAGGTACGCAGAGGGGGCATCAGCATAACGGAGATGCAGACTCTAAGCGGACCACAGAAACTGCCTCCTTGACTAGCAAAGTGAACAAAGTGGCAGCCCCGTGAACTGCTAGGACCTCTCCTTGGAATTCACACAGCATCGCTTCTGCTGTGATAGATTATTGCTGAGGGGTCTACCCTTCAGCATCGACTGTGGGGAGCTTGACGGTGCAGACACACTCCTCTGGAGATGGTTTCAGAGAACTGCGTCTGCTTTATTGCACAGCAGAAAGAGCTTTCATAGTGGGTATGTGTCAATTTACACGGAACAGTCACAATAGGCCAGAGGAGACACATAACCTATCATCTTACAGGAGTCCAGACACCAAGAGTTCAGAAACTGCCACGCAGGGTGACCTTGTACCCGTGGAGAATAACTTCTTGTCAAAGGAGCAAGGAAATGGAACTTGCCAGTGTTCTGACAGCGCTTTGTAGCAAATCATAGCTTTCTTTGTTAGGACTTCCCTGCTGCACAAAGAGCAAGATGAGCATTCCTCCATGAGGGTCAGCCCCTGCAACCGATTACAGGTGACTTCCCTCAGATAAGCACATCACTCAGCATGAGAGCAGACATTCTGCAGTAAGAACCACAGGGGTTTCAAATGCATCCTTCAACCTTCACGCACCGAGGGTCTCTAGCACCTGCAGTGTCGTCCTGAGAGGAACATCTTGGAAGGCCCAGGTAGTCAGAAGAGTCTCAGGGGATATAATATGGAGGAGCTCCCCTGCACCCACACACAAGGAGGGGACCTTCTGCACCCACTATCTGCCCTCCACACTCCCTGCTTCTTAGTCAGGGAACCTTGGTGGGAAGCAATGGAGGAAGAACAGTCTACAAAGCCCAAGGCTGATTAGACTCAGGAGGCCACTGTCAGTTAACGTCTGCTCTTCTAGAAGGGTCTCTCACATTTTAGGGTTTGAAGTTGCCTTCAGGATCGCATCCATTCCACTTCCCATGTGTAGCATTAGAGACATGATGGAAGGTATTTACAATCTATCGTATGTATGTGTGGGTCATATCCGAAATGTCAGCACCCTTCACAAACGGGTTAGATGCCTGAGAAGTCCCGTCTGACCACATCAGCTGGAAACAACCAGTTGGGAATAAGAAAGCCCCCAGCTCCCCAAACTTGGCTGCTAACACCCAAGACATGGGGGCTGGCCAAGTTCAGCATGAATGCACAAGAGAGGCTCAGGATGAGCTCACCCTGTCCATCCAATGCACACCTGCTGTCTGCACTGCACAGGACCCAGGGCTGGGCCCGGCCTTAAGAGTGAGCTCTGGTAAGTTTTGAGAAGATTCTGCCCATGTCAGAGGCTGGAACAGAGAGAGGGTTGAGGACCAAGGCTCACACAGTTTCCCGGAGGTGCAAGAGACTGTCCTTTCAGAAGGCCTGGGAACCTCAGGTGTAGGAGGCAAAGAGCAACGACTCTCCTCTGCCACCTAGTGGTGAGACTCTTGGGCACCCACTCCCATGTATGTTCCTATTGTCCTGGATTAACCTCCTTGGCACACTGTGAAACAACCCCTGCTGATTCACGAGGTTCACAGCCACAAAACCCACGCAGGGTCCCCTTCAGGGACTCTCTGCTGACAGGAGGACCAAGAGCTATGCCATGGCAGCATAGCCTTACGAGAGCTGCTGCGTGATCTGTCTCTCCTTCGGAAAAAGACAGCGATGAATCCCTGAAGGTGAGCCTTCTCAGAGGCCAGGGCTCCCCTACATCCTCAATATAGCCTTCTGTATTGACTGCCAGCCTCAAAAACTAGGCACCTGTTATAAACTGTGCTTTAGCTTCCTGAAAATTGTTCCAAAAGAACTTGTCCAAAGGAACACAGGGAACAAAGCGGCAGGCCATCTGAATGCCACTCCACATTGCTGTCCCGGCCCGAGTGCCAGGGATGCTGCCAAAGACTCGAAATCAGAGTCCCCAGACTACTCTCCAGGAGTGTGCCCTACAGACCCAACCCTTATTTCCTGTGGTGCATGTGAAAGAATTCACGAATATCTAAATGATTATTCCAAAGCAGAAATAGAAGGGATGTCATTTATTAGTCAAAATGCAATACAACCAAAATGGACAGGAATACATCAACATTGTTCACCTCTTGGAGCAAAGAGGAAGTGACATGAAAACTTCACTATAAGTAGTTGTAAAAGCACAAGCAAGCACATTATCTCAAAGTCATGGAAGGTAAGCAAAGCTAGACTCCAAGTCAAACCGGAGGCCCTACTTGCTTTCATCGTTTCAAACAACAGGCAAAAATCAAGGAAGCTGACACTTATTGGAAGCTTCTGCAGGGCAGAGCCTGCAGGTTAACAGGTTCTGTATTCTCACCATAGTATTTGTGTGGGCTTTGTGTGGTGGGGACCCTCTGCTGTGCTTCACTGGGTGCTGTCCCCATGAGTTGGCCTCATCTCTTTGAAATGGTCCACATGTCAAAAGTGGACCATGCCATCAACAAATTTCTAGAGGCATATGATTCGCCCAGATTGGATCAGGTTGATCTACACAATTTAAACAGATCAATTTCAAGCGATGAAATAGAAGACGCCATCAGAAGCCTACCAAGCAAGAAAAGCCCAGGACCAGATGGATACACAGCTGAGTTATACGAGACCTTTAAAGAAGAACTAATACCAGTACTCTTCAAATTATTTCACGAAATAGATAACACGGGAGCACTTCCAAACTCATTCTATGAAGACAATGTCACCCTGATTCCAAAACCAGGCAAAGACACAATGAAGAAAGAAAACACCAGACGAATACCTCTAATGAACAGGGATGCAAAAATTCTCAATAAAATTCTGGCAAATCAAATACAAAAACGTATCTAAACGATCGTGCACCACGATCAAGTGTGGTTCATCCCAGGGAGGTAAGGTTGGTCCAACATTCGGAAATCAATCAATGTAATTCATTACTTCAACACACTTAAAAATAAGAATCATATGATCATCTCAATAGATGCAGAAAAAGCATTTGATAAAATACAGCACCTCCCTCATGTTCGAAACACTAGAAACACCAAGGATAACGAACAAATCTCCATATTGTAAAAGCTATCTATGCTAAGCCCCAGGCCACATCATCCTAAATGGAGAAAAACTGAAAGCATTCCCTCTAAAATCTGGAACAGGACAGGGATGCCCTCTTTCACCACTTCTATTTAACATAGTTGTTGAATCACTGGCCAGAGCAATTAGACAGACGAAAGAAATTAAAGGGATACATATAGGAAAAGAAGAACTCAAACTAGCACCATTTGCCAAGGATATGATTCTATACCTAGAAGACCCAAAAGATTCCACCAGAAAACTTCTAGAACTAGTACATGTCTTCAGCACAGTAGCAGGATATAAAACCAGCATCCATAAATCAAAGTTATTTCTGTATATCAGTTGTAAATCCTCTAAGGAAATGAGGAAAACTACCATATTTACCATATCCTCTAAGGAAATGACGAAAACTACCATATTTAGCCTCAAAAAAAAAAAAAAAACTTGGGAATCAACAAAAGAGGTAAAAGATCTCTACAACAAAAACTACAGAATGCTGAAGAAATATATTAAAGAACACCTTAGACTGGGGATATAGCTCAGTTGCTAGAGCACCTGCCTTGCATGCACAAAGCCCTGGGTTCAAACCATAGCACCACCAAAAACAAAACAACAACAACAATAAAAGAAGACCATAGAAGATGGAAAGATCTACCTTGCTGTTGGATAGGCAGAATTAAATTTGTGAAAATGACCATAATACCAAAAGCACTATACACATTTAATGTAATTCCAATCAAAATCCAAATGACATTCCTCATAGAAACAGGAAAAGCAGTCAAAAATTCATCTGGAAAAATAAGAGACCCAGAATAGCTAAAGCTATCCTGAGCAAGAAGAGTAAAGCAGGTGGCATCACATTACGAGATCTTGAACTACCTACTACAGTGCAATAGTAATAAAAACAGCATGGTATTGGCAAGAAAATAGACTGGTGGACCAATGGTACAGAATAGAGGACACAGAGACTAACCCACATAATTACAGTTACCTGATAGTAGACAAAGGCACCCAAAACGTACATTGGAGAAAAGGCAGCCTCTTCAACAAACGGTGCTGGGAAAACTGGAAATCCCTGTGCAACAAAATGAAATTAAACTGCTATCTCTCACCATGCAGAAAACTCAACTCAAAGTGGATCAAGGACCTAGGAATTCAACCAGAGATGCTGCGCCTGTTAGAAGAAAAAGTAGGCCAAGTTTCCATCGTGTCGGATTAGGCCCCAAATTCCTTATAGAGCAAGAATTAAAATCAAGAAACAATAAATGGGATGGATTCAAACTAAACGGCTTCTTCTCAGAAAAAGAAACAATCCGTGAGGTGAAGAGAGAGCCTACAGTTTGGGAACAATTTTTTTGTCCTACATGTACATCCGATAGAGCACTAATCTCAATGGGCCAAAGAACTGAACAGACACTTCTCGGAAGACATACAATGAGTCAACAGATACATGAAAAAATGTTCAACATCCCTAGCAATTAGAGAAATGCAAATCAAAACCACTCTAAGATTTCACCTCACTCCAGTCAGAATGGCAGCTATTAGGCATAGAAACAACAATAAGTGTTGGCGAGGATGCAGGGGACAAGGCACACTCATGCATTGGTGGTGGGACTGCAAATTGGTGCAACCAATATGGAAAGCAGTATGGAGACTCCTTGGAAAACTGGGAATGGAAACACCATTGGACCCAGCTATCCCACTCCTCGGTCTATACCCAAAGTAATTAAAAGCAGCATAGTTCAGGGACACAGCCACATCAATGTTCATTGCAGCACAGTTCACAATAGCTAAACTGTGGAACCAACCTAGATGCCCTTCCGTAGATGAATGGATAAAGAAAATGCGGTATAGAAGCTGGGGTTGTGGCTCAGTAGTAGAGTGCTGGCCTAGCACGTGCAAGGCCCTGGGTTGGATCCTCAGCACCACATAAAATAAAGAAAGAAAGAAAGAAAGAAAGAAAGAAAGAAAGAAAGAAAGAAAGAAAGAAAGAAAGAAAGGCATTGTGTCCAACTACAAGTAAAAAAAAAAACACTTAAAAAAAGAAAAAGTGGTCTATATACACAATAGGGTGTTATTCAGCATTAAAAGAGAATAAAACCAGGACATTTGCAGGTAAACGGATGGAGTTGGAGAAGATGATGCTAGGGGAAATTATCCAATCCCCCAAACCCAAATGCTGAACGTGTTCTCTGATTTAAGGAGGTTGATTCATAATGCAGATGGGGCGCATGGAAGGATTGGATGAGCTGTAGATAGGGGAAAGGGAGGGAGGAGGAGGGAGGGGGCATGGGGGAACGAAATGAGATGGACATCATCACCCTAAGTACGCATATGAAGACACGAATGGTGTGACTTGACTTTGTGTACAACCAGAGACATGAAAAATTGCTCTATGCGTGTAATATGAATTGTAATGCATTCTGCTTGCTCTCATATATAACAAATTAAAATTTCTTTTAAAAAAGGGGGGAAAGAAGTGGACCGTGCGAAAGCCTCAAAGGACACAGAAACAGCGCCGGGGCTGCACAAAAGCAGTGCTCCTGGCCTGGTCTCTTGCAGGAGTGCAGAAGAGTGCTTGCCCCCATGTTTTCAATATATGTTATATTTTTAGTTGTAGATGGACACAATATCTTTATTTGTTAATTTTAATGTGGTGCTGAGAATGGAACCCAGTGCCTCACATGTGCTAGCTAGGCAAGCGCTCTGCCACTGAGCCAGGACCCCAGCCCCCTGCCCACATGTTTGAGAACAGCATCTCCAGGAGGTTCAGACTTGAACTGCAAGGTGCAAACCGAAAGAGGGGGAGCCTGTGCACTTCCTCCAGGGGTCAGACCTTCACGCTTGAAAATACTGCATACCTGCAGAAGGATGGGTCACATCCGCCTTGAGGGTAGGGGCCCCAGGTCCCACAGGAATGCCAGCCTTTCCAGGCCTCTTACTTGTGCAAAACTGTGGCGACTTGGGTCAAGAACCCAGCGATTAAACACGATGTCATGCACCTCGCCAGGCAGCAAATGGCAAGAGCAGGAGGACACTCTGGAATGTGCACGCCTGGGAAGGTGCCTTCACACTGGAGCTGAACGCAAAGCTGTTCTGGGAAAGGAGGTCAAACGAAAGCATCCTCCCGCCACAGCCGACCGACCGCAGGCACAGCCCCTTAGGGGTTACAACTGTCACATGGCTCGGGACCCATTTCCCGCACCACCGGGTTCCCGGGGAACTCTTCTCTGAAGTGCGCGGCCTGGTGCGCGATGAGGCCTGCTTTCTTTATGAAGCTCTTGGAGCAGTGGCTGCAGGTGTAGGGCTTCTCCCCGGTGTGGATTCTCAGGTGGATCATGAGGCTGGATCGCTGCCTGTAGCTTTTCTCACAGTGTTGGCAGGAGAACGGCCTCTCCTGGGTGTGAGTCCTCTGGTGCAGAGTAAGCGCTGTCCGCCGGTTGAAGCGCTTCCCGCAGCTGTGGCACTCGTGACGTTTCTCCTGCGTGTGAGTTTTCAGGTGTCCCATCAGGTTGGCCCTGCTGGCAAACCTTTTGCCGCACTTGTGGCACTGGGAGGTGTCTTTGCCACAGTGCCCCCTCTGGTGCGTGGTGAGGTGCGCGCCCTGAGTGAAGCGCTTGTGGCACAGGGAGCACTCGTAGGGCCTCTCCCCGGTGTGGATGCGCACGTGCCGGTCCAGGTCTGAGCGGTGCAGGAAGCCTTTCTCGCAGCCGGGGCACTGGTAACCCAGCTCCCCGGTGTGGATTTTCAGGTGAGCAGAGAGGCGCTTCTTGCAAGCAAAGCACTGTCCACACTGGCCGCAGCGATGGGGTTTCTCTCGCGGCTTCCTCGGCTTGTGGGCTGCCAGGGGCAGGGGCTTCCCCGCCGCACAGGGCCTGGGGAGGTGCAGGCGCTTCCGGGAGGAGCTCAGCAGCTCCACTGCGGGGCCAGCCCTCAGAGGTTCGTGCTTCTGACAGCCCACGCATGGACCAGCACCAAGCGCTTTCGCGTCTAAACAAACGAGACATGGACGTTGCACCCCAGGTTTCTCTGCTCTGGCGCACTTCCTTTGCCTCCCGTCCCAATATCCAAACCCGAGAGAAGAAATGGCAGGTGCAGGAGTCCCCGTGTTCCAGGGAAAACAGGGACACGGAGCCGAAGAACAGCTCTACTCCCGGCCTCCAGGAAAGGTGGGAACCCCCAGGCACAGGCACCCTCCCCACCCCCTCCCCCGGAGGAAGGCTGCGGGTTTCTCTTGGGTGTTCCCGGGGCGCTGGGGCGCTGGGGCGCTGGCTGAGCCCTAGCCTACCTCTCCTGGACTCAGGTGATTGCTCCATGCACTGGGCGCCCAGCAGCTCCACCATCCCTGGCTTTCTCCTGTGGTCCAGCCGGCAGCTCCAGCGACACTCTGGGGTGGCATGTCCTGGCCACAGGGAAGATGGGGGAGGAAGGAGAGTGTGAGTCACCCCAGGTTTTCCTCTGCCTTGGACAGGCGCCCTCTCCACATCTGCTTCCTCCTCAGTCAGGCTTCCTTTGCCCAGAGCCTCTGCCACACAGTGTTGGTGTGTGTGTGTTTTAATGCCAAGAAAACAAAAGCAAGTGAGGGGACAAGCCCAATGTGCCTACTTGGAGGCCTTCTCCTCTGATGGGTGGAAGAGTCAGGGCTCCATCCAGGGTAAAGTCACTGAACTGAAAGAGCTTCACGGGAACTTTGGGACTGAGAGTATTTAGCTGAGGGGCAAAATGCAAAGTAAATCTTCCTGTTGTGTGTTGGCATAGGGAAGCTGAGGGACGTCCTCTTAGGACCGCAAGGGGCAGAGAGAGGCAGGGGCAGGGGCCAACACAAGCTGGAAAACCGCTTACTAGTCTCACTTCTGTAAGAATGAAAATGACAACTGAACTGGATTGGAAACCAGCCAGGAGCACCTCTGTATGTGTGTCTCAGCTGAAGCCTAGAAGCGGATTCCTCTTCCAATACCCCAAGAAAACATAAACAGTGTCCATCTAGAACAACCAGGTAACCTCTCCACCACTCGACGTTCCTTCCCGTGCCCAACCGTCCCTGCCCTCACTGACAATCTCTGTGGCTGACTACCTCTCTTTCCTCATCTCTGGCCACGCCACGTTGCTACTGCAACATGAAATGTGGGTAGGAATGTTAAAGTGGGATCCAAACAGAGGCTGGTATTGAAATTCGAGCATCACTGAACCACAGTGGCAAGGTAGCTAGCTGCACCAGGCTAACCCCAAGAGAAATCTAAGCTTCAGAACATCATATCAAGACACAGGATGCACACATACACACACGCGCGCATGTGCGTGCGCTCCTGAAGTTGACTTTTTCTTAGAGAGACGACTGTACACTCCAGATTCCAAAAAATGACATGCATTTCAAATAAAAATCTGCTTGAATTCACAGTTTCGGTTATGCTCACATGGGATCAGAGGGCAAGGAGGCACAGCTCAAATAACGCCAGAGGGCAGAGGTCAAAGGGAAGCTGCCATCAAGTGAATTGGGAGGAAACTGCAACAGGGGAGTGGGAGGAAGCGGGGCAGGCAGTGGAAGAAACATGGGGGCTGAGAATATCCCCGATGGGTGAGAAGCCAAACAGTCTGCGAAGGCAGGAAATGCACCTAGGTCTGCTTCCCCACCATTCCCCAAGGACCTGAACCTGTCAAAGTCTGCAGAGTTCATCAAATGTCCCTTTGAAACCAGGCCACACACCAGTCCCTTGGTTGGAATGGAAGCTAAAGACCTAGTCAGGGACCGAGAGCAGCCCTCTAGCAGCATCTAGTAGACCTAGTCAGGGACCGAGAGCAGCCCTCTAGCAGCATCTAGTAGCCACGAGTTGCGCCACAGGGCAGCCCTGCGTGCCGGGCTTTCCCCTTGGCTCTCATATCCCACTGCTGCTTCCCGTAAGCACCACATACAGAGCAAAGGGAACAGTCTCCTCAGTTCTGCAGCCCCAGCACCACGCTCTTGGTGCCAGCTTTCAGAGAGGTTGGCCCAAACTGGAGCCTCTTCCTGGGTGTTAACCCAATGCATTTTCGGAGTGAGCACCAATTCAGCTCTTCCTGCCAGTCATGATGGTCCTGAGCAGTGCTGGGATCCAGGGGCCTCCATTCCCTGGCCTATGGAAGCCCTACTCCTGTCACTCTCAGGGGTTTGCATTTCCCGACCTTCTGCTCCCAGTACATGGCACCTCGACCCATTCCTCGCCCCCATCTAACCTGAGTCCACATCTGCCACTCTTTTTAGACAGTTTTTTTTTTTTGGGGGGGGGTATTATTTATTTATTTATGTAACTATTTATTTATTTATTTATTGGTATCAGGGATTGAACCCAGGGGAGCTTAACCAATGAACTACATCCCCAGCCCTTTTTTGAAAAAAAAAATTCTTTAGATACAGGGTCTCACTGAGTTGTTTAGGGCCTCACTAGGTTACTGAGGTTGGCTTTGAGCCTGTGATCCTACTGCCTCAGCTTCCCGAGCCTACGGGATTACAGCGGTGTGCCACTGCATCCAGCCGCCACTCTTGTTACATGGAATAAATTACCATCAATAATACTGAGTGAACCTGACAAACATCCACCAGATTTTCACAGATCTTGGCACCATTTCTGTGTGCCAAGATGGTGAGGACAGCCGTGGCTACTGTCACAGGCCAAGAACAAACCGTCAGAGGAGACCCAATGTAGGTTAACAGAAGGAAACTGACACTCACACAAGCTTCAGCAGGAGGGTGCCAGCACACAACTGTTGGTGAGGACATTTGACCATGTCTATTTATATCTTAAAAGGTCTCCGCCCACTGAACAAATGACCCTTTTTTGAGAAATGTCTCCTGTGGACGCATGGCCAAAGAAGGATGCTCACTGTGGTTTACAGCGTAGCTCCAGGGTGCTGCTGTCGACATCCAGTGCTACTGACAAGCAAGAGGTGAGTCCCTGGGCCATCTTCTGCTGCAGGGTGGGTGGCTCTTGGCTTGAGCCCTGAGGCCAGCCACTCTGGGTTGTAAAGGAAACTACCTGAGCAGTAGTTATACAACGAACACGACCTGCCCTTTTTGCCCTGGGCCCTCTGTCTCAAACCCTGGTGTCCCTTCTTAGCTCCCATTCCACACTGGCCATTTCCACCTGGAAACCCAGGACTGCCCCAAGTTCCACATGTTCAAAGGTCAACTCATCTAGACCTACAAAACCTGATCCTGCCCAGTGTTGTCTGTGTCGGTGATCAATACTGTCGTCTAACCAGTTCACTGGCCAGCAACCAGGATGCCACCTTTTAACCTTTCGTGTCAATCACATGACACCCCATCAATCCATGAGTCCTCTATTTCAAAACTGCTCATTGTCTTTTGAGTCACCCCTTTTCAATCTATCCTCAATGACACAGCACCCCGACTCCTGCCCACCCCTCAGAGTGTAGCAGCAGGTCTTCTCTCTGCCCCGGGGCCTCTGCACTTGCAGCCCTTCTGCCAAGGCTCCCCCTCCTCACTCCCACCACTCAATGGCTGACTCCAATCCATCCTAGAGTACTACCCCAGATCCCCCTCCTCCAGAGGTCTTCCCTCAGCCCAATGATGGCAAGGGCGCCTGCTGTGTGCTCTGCCAGCATCCTAAGCCCTCCAACACACACACACACGTTCCCATCACATATCCAACATATCTGGACTGTCCACCAGAAGTGGGTGCCGGGACAGCTGGGGCTGCTTTCCTGCCTCCTCGTGGACTGTCTAGTCACAGGGTCCAGCAAGATGCCTGGCTCTTCACGGTGCTCAGAATGTTGATTGTGGGAATAAATGTGGAGAAGTGGAAGGGGACACAGTTGCTAAGCCCTGGCCCAGTGCTAGTGATGGGGGCATCCCACATTTCTGTTTTGCAACATGGACCGTTCTCCACCCATTTTCATCTGCAGGGCTCTTTGGTGCTCTCAGGACTACACAGTGTCTTGGTGTGCCAACATGGTGACGCTGAGCTGCTGGGGAAAGGGAGAGGACTCCCACCACACTTGGGCCCAAGCTTCAGTGGGGGAGGGGAGGGCTGGGACAGGGCGTGGGTAGCAATGTAAGGAAATGGCAAAGGGAAGGGAAACAGGAACACCCAGGCATCAAGTCCCGCTGCCTTTCTCCACCTGGCCTTTTCTCCTGCTAGCACGCACCCATTTGTGTCCAGGGCCGTGGTTCTCAAAGGGTGGTGTGTGCAGCACTTTGCTCAGAGACCTTGTTAAACCTGTACCCCAGGTGCTGCTGGGGCTGAGTGACTGCTTACTCATGAGAAGGGTGGTTACTTTCGCCTGTTCCCCGTGCCACTGTACCCAAAATGCATTTTCCCCTGCTGTTCCCAGAGAGACATCTCCTCTTCCTTCCCCTCCTTTTCATCCAAGTGGTCCATTTCCACCGGGGAATTCATGTTTCCCAGCAACCCCAACCTTTGAGAGCTCTTGTGCGCTCGCTCGGTCAGACACAAAAGAGCAGAAAGAAAACCTCGCCTTACCAGGATCCAGAAAGGGCTGGCATTCCCCAGCAGCACCATAGTTCAGCTCCTGAGGCCCTGCCTGTGGGATCCAGGCCCCTGTCACGGGAGCCTCCTGGACAGGTCCCATTCCCTGGAGCGCAGATGTCTCCAGGTGCACGTTTGGAGATATGGGTACAGTTCCTGAAGGCGCCTGTTCTTCAAAGAGCAAGTCATGCACGTCAACCTGGGGGAAATGCCAGAGTCCATTGCTCAAGAGTCTAGACCCATTGGGAGAAAATCCACCTTGCCCTCACACCAAAGGAAACCTTGCCGCCTTAGCAGTCAAAATAGAGCCACGTGTGTAGTTTAACATTTTCCAGTAGTCACAGGACACAGTGTAAAAAAGGAACTGGGGAGCCCCCAATCTTAATAGCATGTTGTATTTAACGCGACATATGGAAACCATCAGGATTGCAGCATGTAATCAATCCAAACAATTACCAAGTACTACCTCCTCTTCCCCCCACAGCTTCTGCATGGGCTCTGCAGTTTACACCCACAGCAGGTCTCAACCAGCACTGGCCACATTTCAAGTGCTCAAGAGCCACACGTGGCCCGTGGCTCTTGTGCTGGGCAGCAGCACTTCAAGTGCCAGTCTAGAGCACATGAAGACGAAATCTTGTATGGTAAACAAAACTAATAAGACAGGAGGGAAGGGAAACCACTAACGCATTCCACCCCGGGGAGGCAGGATCCTTTAGAAGCCTCCTGGTCAGGCCTCTCTGTGCCCTGAAGCCAACAGCTCCTGCAGAGCCCTGCCCGACAGGACACCCAGCACCCCAACACCCCGCTAGAAGCACATGCTCCCCTCTCCCGGACACACCGCCCTCCCCTCAGCCCTGCACTCCCCAAACACAGGCATCCTGTGGTAGGTACTTCTGAACCCAGGGCACTTCCAATGCCCCTGTGGAGTGTCCAACATATGCTGGCTGGTGCCAGCTACGGGGATTCGGTGGACCAGAGATGGGAGCATTGCTCACCAACCAGAGTTGTTCCGGGTCCCTACCAACTGTGCAGTTCCCCCCTCAGGCATTCATGTAGTTAAAGTACCTCCTTGTGGTGACCAGATACTGAGAGACTAATTTTGCATATTTTAGCATGACTTGGATTTCCTAGGAATGCAGTGTGCAAATCAAAGGATGGTTACTCTACTTGTTCTGATTTACTAAGACAGTTTTTCAGTTGGGGAGATCATGCGGCAAGTAGCAACAGCGCATAGTGCTTGAGTCTTACTCAACGTCTGACTGTCCCATCCCAGTGACTCTAAGCAGAGATGTAGGCATCTGACAACTTCATGATGTCTTCCAGTGAAGTCCAGCCCCAGGATGTTTATGCAGAAATGCACATGAACCAACTATGTTCATTCTCCTTTACATCCTCTCTGGACTCAACTTGACCCACAGTTGACAAACTTTCTCTGAAGAGCCAAAATAGTACATATTTTAGAGTGTGGGCTACATTTACCCTGTCATTTCTTTTCTGTCTTCCTCCTCACTTAAATTTACTTGTTGAGATCTTATATGATTGGTAGGTACTAGGGTTGGAAGCCAGGGAGGTTTTAGCACTTAGCTGCACCTCTGGCCTTTTATGTTTTATCGGAGACAGGTTCTCACTAAGTTGTGGAGGCTGGCCTCAAGCTCGCCATCTTCCTGCCTCAGCCTCCCAAGCGGATGGGATGACAGGCCTGTGACACCCCGCCGGCTCCTCTTTTGGGGAACCGATTCACGAAGACGGTAAAAATCACCAGGGCCTTGCAGGGCACATACAAACAGACTGTGGCCAGATGAGGCCTGCAGGCCATAGAGCAAATTATTGAAGCTCATGGTCGATGCACGTGGGTAGATGATGTCATTTGTGAATTTCACTTGCGGATAATTGAGGAGACATTACAGAATACGTGCTGTGGATGCGAGACAGGGTCTGTCTGATAGGGTTCGGAATCATGGCTGATTCCAGGGGAAGGGAAAATGAAAAGGGATCTGGAGAACCACTGGGGCCGTGGACTGACACACAGACAAAATGAGTGTTCCAGGCCCTGCTGCCGTAGCTCCTCTTTTGCACTAATAGCCGAAACCCCAAACTCTTTTCTCACCTGCAGCTCTGGTATGTGACGCTGTCTCTGCCAGTCTTCTATCAGGGCCAAAAGCCTTTCTTTACTCTCCGGGCCATATGCGCTCACCCAGGTCTCCATCTCCGTGGGCAGTATAGTTAGGAATTGCTCCAACACCAGCAGCTCCAGGATTTGCTCCATAGACCGCATCTTTGGCTTCAGCCACCCACAGCAAAGCTCCCAGAGCCTGCTGAAAACTTCCCGAGGCCCCGCCGCCTGCGTGTACTGGAACTGCCTGAAATGCTGGCGGAACACTTCACAGTCCTTGTTGAAGTCTTGCAGCATAGGGTCCCGCATGCACAGCCAGGTGGCCTCGGTGGCAGCGCCTGGGCCAAGAGCCATCGCCCCCTCTGGGAGTTTAGTTTATTCCTGGAGCCTGAGGTCTCAGGTTCGATGGCCCTCCTGGAGCTGAGGGCGAAAAAACATGAGAAAGTGAGTTCAATCCCCAGCACTGGAAAAAAAAAAAAAAAAAAAAAGAAGATCTGGAGATCTGTTGTACAGCATTTGGGTCTGGAGATGTGGCTCAAGCGGTAGCGCGGTCCCCTGGCATGCGTGCGGCCCGGGTTCAGTCCTCAGCACCACATACAAAGATGTTGTGTCCGCCAAAAACTAATAAATATTAAAAAAAAAAAAAAAAGAAGAAGAAGACACAGCCGTGAAGACAAAAAGGCATTATTAGAAACTGCCCTCAAGTTTGAGAACCTGCTGCAAGCTTCGAACTCACTTCCCAGGAAAATGCACGTATGCATCCAACTCTGCAACCAGGTCCCCCAACAGCAGGAATAAATACCACGTCTCTCTGAGGCTTAGAGTGAAAAATGCTGAGACTTGAGGAGCAGTCTACCCTAGCCGAACTACAGACTGCTCGATCACTAATCAGATATTAAAAAAAAAAAAAAATCTCTCCACCAGATTTTATCTGGTGATCCCGGAGCCATCTCTGGACTGCAGCATGGCAGAGCCTAAGGAAACTGAAAGCCAGATCCCTGAGTTTGCAGCTAGGTCTGTGTGGGCCAGGCTGAGCCCAGCAATCCTGTGGAAAGTCGGAAACTGGGAGCAGTCCGCCTGGGGGAACACAGGTTAGAGAGCCCGGAGAAAGGTGGGCTCTCCCCAGCTCGGCAACTCCTGAAGCGTGCGGGGACTCATGGGGCTGCCGACTGCAGGTTGGACGGTTAGAAGAGGGTGTGAGGGCATCTTGCTCTCAGCTCGCACAGCCAGCTAGTCCGCCGCCCACTGGGTTCCTGGTACCCACTCGGGCCAGCACTCACCAGATCCTCACACTAGCCTGGACCCTGATTCCATCCCCAGTCTGGCACCCACAAATCCCCTGATCCTGCCAGGTCTGGCCTCAGTCCAGCACCCAATAGGGCTCTCCAGCTCACCAATCCCGAGTCTCCCAACCCCTCCCTAGCTCCCAGCCCAGCCCATTGCTTGCAGCTACTTGGCTGGCCCACCAATCTCAGCACCTGGTCTTGATCTGCCCCACAGGGAACAGCTCTCCACCACCAGTGCATAGGCCCTGGTGCCCAGCCCTCAGAACCACCTGGGAGAGAAGTGCCTGACCAGGAATTCAAAATGGTGGGGGCGGGAGAGATCGACTGAGAGACTAAATCAGAGACCAGCAACGATAGGGTCTGTAGGCGATGTAAGGGGCCAAGATCAGGCAGCTACATCACACGAGTGGAAACCAAAGGAGATTCCTGGGGTGCAGTCTTCCAACGTGGACCGACAATTGTCTTTATATATTTTGTCCTCACCATCCTTAGGGTGGAGCTACCATCAAACTCCAGACAACCCCACCTATAGGCTGAGAAGGGAAGCTGAGAAACTTTTGAGCTCCAAAGGAAACAATTGCTCTATTTTCCAACAAGGTCCTTTCTCTCTTCCTCTCCCTCTCCCTTCCCCTCTCCCTCTGCCTCTCTCTCTCACATCTCTACCATTTTTGAAACCAAGTATTTTCATGCATCAGTTTATTGAGGGCTTGAATGTCTGCATAGTGTATTACAGTTTTGTTATGTATTCTTTTATTTTTACTTTTTTCATTTCATAATTTCTTTAAATTTTGCATACATTTTCCCTCACTTGTCTATTTCCTTGGATTCTCTTTCTCTCTTTTCTCTTGCTATCAGCCAACCTCTATTAATTCCTCTTTCACTCTTCCCATATTTTGGATGTCTGTCTTCTCTCCTCCTTCCCCATGAACATCACTTCCTACACCACCTCTCTTTGTCCAACATCTGAAACTGTAAACCCTTTTGCAAATTAAGTGTTCATGTTGTAGACAGTATTGAACACACCAATTGTGTTTATTGCGGCCAAACTGTGGATGTCTTGATAGGAGTTATTGGGTGTAAGGCTGTATATTGTTTGCACTGGGTGCTATTAATATCGGTCTCTCCCTTAAAGGTGAGGTACTGGAAACCTTCAGGGACACTGTAAATCCACAGGGTAGAAACTGTACAGCCTCAGATCCCCACTGCTAGATGGGAAGACACAGAAACAACATGAAAATTGAGGGAACAAAGTGCCCCAAACAAACCAAGATGCTCCGATAATGGAATCCATTGACAACACAGTAGAAGAAATGCAAGAGAAGGAGTTTAGAATGTACATAATTAAACTGATCTGCCAGAACCACCTGGGAGAGAAGTGACTGACTGGGAATTCAAAAGGGCAGGGCCGGACAGACCCATGGGGGGGCTAAATCAGAGACCAGGAAGGATGGGGTCTGCAGGTGATGTGAGGGGCCAAGATCAGGCTCCTACACCACACAGGTGGAAACATAAAGGACAATGCAAGGAGAGAAATCAGAGATAAATTTCAGGAGGTGAAGTTCAACAAAGAGATAGACATTCTGAAAAGAAACTGAGCAGAAATCCTCAAAATGAAGTTCATCGGAAAGTATCACCAACAGACCAGACAACCCGGAAGACAGAACCTCAGGCAATGAGACAAAAATACATAATCTTTCTTTTTTAAGAGAGAGAGAGAGAGAGAGAGAGAGAGAGAATTTTTTTAATATTTATTTTTTAGTTTTTTGGCGGACACAACATCTTTGTTTGTATGTGGTGCTGAGGATCGAACCTGGGCCGCACACATGCCAGGCAAGCGCGCTACTGCTTGAGCCACATCCCCAGCCCCAAAATACATAATCTTGAAAACAATGTTGACCACACAGAGAAGGCTGTAAGAAACCATGAACAGAACTTCCCCTAATTATGGGATAACATGAAAAGCCCAACTCTAAGGTTTATCAAGAGAGATGAAGGCACAGAGATACTAACCAAAGGAATGCACAATCTTTTTAATGAAATAATATCAGAAAATTACCAAAGTTAAAGAATGAAATGGAAAATCAAATACAAGAGGCTTATAGGACCCCAAAGGTACAAGATCACAGCAGACTCACACCATGGCACATGATAATTAAAATGCCTAACACAGAGAAGAAGGATAGAATTCTAAGGGCCACAAGAGAAAAATATCAGATGGGGGAAAGCAATTTGGATCTCAGCTGAGTTCTCAACCCAGACCCTCAAAGGTCGAAGGTCCTGGAATAACATATACCAAGCTCTGAAAGAAAATGGATGCCAACCAAGAAACGTATATCCAGCAAAATTAAGCTTCAGATTTGAAGATGAAATACAAACCTTCCATGAGGGGGCTGGGGTTATGGCTCAGCAGTAGAGCACTCGCCCAGCATATGCGAGGCCCTGGGTTCGAACCTCAGCACCACATAAAAATAAAGAAAGAAAATAAAGGTACTTTGTCCAACTACAACTGAAAAATGGATATTATTGAAAAAAATATTTAATAAACAACATTGTTTTCAAGATTATGTATTTGGTCTTCAGTGCCTGAGGTTCTGTCTTCCAGGTTGTTTAGTCTGTCGGTGATACTTTCCTATGAATTTTTAATTTGGTTTACTGATTCCCTCATTTTGAGGATTTCTGCTTGGTTTCTTTTCAGAATCTCTATCTCTTTCTTGAAGAGATCTTCAGAAAGACTGCACTATGGAACATACCCCACAAAATATTCTATGAGGATGAAATGGAAAAAGAAAAAAGTGAAAACCAGCAAAGGGAGGAACTACACTAAAGGAACAGTCAACCAAAGGAGAGACTAAGACGAATTAAAAACCAAAAATAAAACAAAATGACTGTCATATTTCAAAATACAAGTCATATTTCAATAATAACCTTGAATGTGAATGGCCTAAACTCATCAATCAAAAGATGTAGACTGGCAGATTCGATTACAAAAACAAGACCCAACAATATGCCGTGTGTAAGAGACACATCTTACAGGCAAACACATCCACAGGCTGAAGGTGAAAGGATGGGGAAAAAAAAAAAAAAGAAAAGAAAACCATCGCTCACATGGATCACGAAATTAGGCAGGGGTTTCCATCCTCATATCAGATAAAGTGGACTTCAAGCCAAAGTTAATCAGAAGAAACAAAGAAGGACACTTCGTACTGCTTAAGGGAAACATTCACCAACAAGACATAACAATTGTAAATATTTATGCCCTACACAATGGAGCCTCTGAGAGCATCAAACAAACCCTTCTCAATTTCAAGAAGCAGACACACACAACACAATAATACTGGGTGACTTTAACATTCCTCTGTCACCACTGGATAGATCCTCCAAACAAAAACTAAAAAAAGAAGCTATGGAAGTAAAAAATGCAATTTAGATTTAACATAGAATATTTCATCCATCAATGAGCAAAGACACCTTCTTCTTAGCAGCACATGGATCCTTTTCTAAAATAGACCATATCTTGTGCCACAAAGCAACTCTTAACAAATCAAAAACAAAACATAGGGATAACGTCTTGCATTCTATCAGATCATAATGGAATGATATTAGAAATCAATGATAAAATTAAAAAAATAGAAGCTACTCCAACACCTGGAGACTAAATAATATGCTATTGAATGAGGAATGGCTAGCAGAAGGAATCAGGGATGAGATAAAATAATACTTAGAGGTAAATGAGAACACTGATACAACATATCAAAATCTCTGGGACACTACGAAGGCAGTGCTAAGAGGAAAGTGCATCGCATTGAGAACATTCGTTAAAAGAATAGAGAGCCAACAAATAAATGTCCTAATAATGCTACACCTCAGAGCCCTAGAAAAAGAAGAACAAATCAACACCAAAAGCAGTAGAAGACCGGGAATAATTAAAATCAGAGCCGGAATCAATGAAAAGGAAACAAAAGAAACAATTCCAAAAATTGACAAAACAAAAAGTGGGTTCTTTGAAAGAAAATAAATAAAATTGATAAACCCTTAGCTACGCTAGTGAAGAGAAAGAGAGAGAAAACTCAAAATACTAAAATTCGTGATGAAAAAGGAAATATCACGACGGACACTACTGATATACAGAAGATAATCAGAAACTATTTTGGAAATTTATACTCCAATGAAATAGCAGACCTTGAAGACGTCAACAGAATTCTAGAGGCATACGATGCACCCAAACTGAATCAGGAGGATGTACACACTATAAACAGATCGATTTCAAGCCACAAAATAGAAGACACCATCAAAAGAAAACCAACCAAGAAAAGACCTTCTTGGGGCTGGGATTGTGGCTCAGCGGTAGAGCACTCGTCTAGCACGTGCAAGGCCCTGGGTTCGATCCTCAGCACCACATAAAAATAAATAAATAAAATAAAGGTATTATGCCCAACTACTTCTAAAAAATAAAATGTTTTTTTTTTTAAAAAAAAAAGAAAAGACTTTCAAAGAAGAATTAGCACCAACCCTCCTCAAATTATTCCATGAAATAGAAAAGGAGGGAACCCTTCCAAACTCATTCCATGAGGGTAGTATCACCCTGGTAACCACAATCAGACAAAGACACATCAAAGAAAGAAAACTTCAGACTAATATCCTCAATGAACACAAATGCAAAAATTCTCAATAAAATTCTGGCAAATCACATACAAAAACATATTAAGAAGATAGTGCACCACGATCAAGTGGGTTCATCCCAGGGATGCGAGGGTTCAATATACGGAAATCAATAAGTGTCATTCATCACACCAACAGACTTAAAGACAAGAATCATATGATCATCTCAATAAATGCAGAAAACGCATTCGACAAAACACAGCATCCCTTCATGTTCAAAACACTAGAAAAACTAGGGATAGTAGGGAGATACCTCAACATTGTAAAAGCTGTATGTGCTAAACCCAAAGGCCGACATCACTCTAAATGGAGAAAAACTGAAAGCATTCCCTCTAGGAACTGGAACAAGACAAGGATGCCCTCCCGCTTTCACCACTTCTATTCCACACAGTCCTTGAAACTCCAGCCAGAGCAATCAAGCGGATGAAAGAAATTAAAGGGGTACGGATAGGAAAAGAACGCAGAAGATCACTATTTGCCAATGACATGATTCTATATTTAGAAGATCCAAAAAAAAAAAAAATTCCACCACAAAAATCCGAGAACTAATAAATGAATTCAGTGGAGCAGCAGGATATAAAATCAGCATCCATGAATCAAAAAGTGTTCCTATACTTCATCAGCGATGAATCCACTGAAAGAGAAATTAGGAAAGTGAGCCCATTCACAAGAGCCTCAAAAAATAAAATAAAATACTTGGGAATCAATCTAACAAAAGAGATGAAAGGCCTCTACAGTGAAAACTACAAGACGCTAAAGCGGGAAATTGAAGAGGACCTTAGAAGATGGAAAGATCTCCCATGCTCCTGGACAGGCAGAATTAATATTGTCAAAATGGCCATGCTACCAAAAGCATTCTACAGATCTATTGCAACTCTTACAGAAATCCCAATGGCATTCTTCCTAGAATTAGAAAAAGCAATCATGAAATTCATTGAGAAAAATAAGAGACCCGGAATAGAAGAGTCAAAGCAATCCCAAGCAAGAAGAGGGAAGCAGGAGGCATCACAATACCAGACCTTAACCTTACCAAGAGCCATAGTAACAAAAACGGCATAGTATTGGCACCAAAATAGACATGTAGACCAATGGTACAGAACAGAGCACACAGAGACAAACCCACAAAAAAACAGTTATCTCATACGAGACAAAGGTGCCCAAAACATACATTGGAGAAAAGAGAACCTCTTCAACAAATGGTGCTGGAAAACTGGAAATCCATATGCAGCAAAATGGAATTAAACCCCTATCGCTCACCGTGCACGAAAGTCAACTCAAAGTGGATCAAAGACAGGCACTAGAACAGAGACTCTTCACCTGATAGAAGAGGAAACCAGGCCCAAATCTTAACCAGGCCGGCTTAGGAATTGACTTCTTTAACAAGACTCCTAAAGAGCAAGAAGTCAATTCAAGAATCAATAAAACGGGATGGATTCAAACGAAAAAGCTTCTTCTCAGCAAAGGAAACAAATCACTGAGGTGCAGAGAGAGCCTACCGTACGGGAGCACATTTTTTACCACACGCACATCAGGTAGATGTGCCAATCCCCAGGATATATAAAGAACTCAAATGACTTAATGCCAAAAAAGCAAACAACCCAATTGATAAATGGGCTAAGGAACCAAACAGACACCTCTCAGAAGAAGATATACAAGCGATCAACAAATATA